>NW_027464606.1:160000-307500 GCF_043290135.1 Rhipicephalus microplus
TTAGAAAATGTTTTACTCGCTACTTTACATTGCTTTCTACAACATTACGACGGTTTCAAGCGCTTTCACATTAAATATCAGAGTTCCCAACTTGTAAAGATGAAAAACACTGCATCTCACTAAGTGACATTGTTTAATGCGGTTTTAGCGCGGTTCATATCTTAACCTAACCTAACCTAACCTAACCCAACCTAACCTAACATAACCTAACCTAACCTAACCTAACCAAACCTAACCTAACGTAACCTAACCTAACCTAACCTAACCTAACCTAACGACGTTTGCAAGCGCTTTCACATTAGATATCGCAGTTCCCCACTTTTAATGGTGAAAAACACTGCATCTCAGTAATTGACATTGTTTAATGCGGTTTTACGACGGTTCATATCTTAACCTAACCTAACATTCGCACTTGTATCTAAAAACGCTCTATTACACTGTTTTGTTCACAATTACGGTATTTGCATAACCTCACAGTTTTTCACCAACTTATTGCAGTACAGAACGCTGTATCTCGCTAAATGACATTGTTCTTTAAGGTTTCACGATGCTTGCATGCGCTTTAACGAGAATATCCCAATATAGCAGTTTCGCACTTGTAACGGTAGAACACGCAGTATTTGGCTTGTTCATGCCGTTTTGTGTGCTTTCACAACATTTCACCTATCGCAGTTTAATACTCGCTATAAAACAACACTATCTCGTTAGATGACGTCGTTTTTGGTAGTTTCACGACGCTACCTAGCTTAAACTAACCTAACCTAACCTAACCTTCGCACTTCTATCGTTAGAAAACGTTGTACTCGCCACTTTACAATGTTTTCTACAAGATTACGACGGTTTCATGCGCTTTCTTATTAGATATCGTAGTTCCCGACTTGTAATGTTGAAAAACACTACATCTCACTAAGTGACATTGTTTAATGCAGTTTTACGACGGTTGATATGTCAACCTAACCTAACATTCGCACTTATATCTAAAGACGCTCAATTACACTGTTTCGTTCAAAATTACGATATTTGCTTGACCTCACAGTTTCTCACCAACTTATTACAGTACAGAACGCTGTATCTCGCTAAATGACATCGTTCTTTAAGGTTTCACGAAACTTGCATGCGCTTTACCGAGAATGTCACAACATAGCACTTTCGCACTTGTAACGGTACAACACGCAGTATTTGGCTTGTTCATGCCGTTTTGTGTGCTTTCACAACATTTTACCTATCGCAGTTTCGTACTCGCAATAAAACAACACTATCTCGTTAGATGACGTCGTTTTTGGTGGTTTCACGACGCTACCTAGCTTAAACTAACATAACTCAACCTAACATAACCTTCGCACTTCTATCGTTAGAAAACGTTTTACTCGCTACTTTACTTTGCTTTCTACAACATTACGACGGTTTCAAGCGCTTTCACATTAGATATCGCAGTTCCCAACTTGTAAAGGTGAAAAACACTGCATCTCACTAAGTGACATTGTTTATTGCGGTTTTACGACGGTTCATACCTTAACCTAACGTAACCTAACCTAACCTAACCCAACCTAACCTAACATAACCTAACCTAACCTAACGTAACCTAACCTAACCTAACCTAACCTAACCTAACCTAACGACGTTTGCAAGCGCTTTCACATTAGATATCGCAGTTCCCAACTTGTAATGGTGAAAAACACTGCATCTCACTAAGTGACATTGTTTAATGCGGTTTTACGACGGTTCATATCTTAACCTAACCTAACATTCGTACTTGTATTGAAAAACGCTCTATTACACTGTTTCGTTCACAATTACGATATTTGCATAACCTCACAGTTTTTCACCAACTTATTGCAGTACAGAACGCTGTATCTCGCTAAACGACATTGTTCTTTAAGGTTTCACGATGCTTGCATGCGCTTTAACGAGAATATCACAATATAGCAGTTTCGCACTTGTAACGGTAGAACACGCAGTATTTGGCTTGTTCATGCCGTTTTGTGTGCATTCACAACATTTCACCTATCGCAGTTTAATACTCGCAATAAAACAACACTATCTCGTTAGATGACGTCGTTTTTGGTAGTTTCACGACGCTACCTAGCATAAACTAACCTAACCTAACCTAACCTTCGCACTTCTATCGTTAGAAAACGTTTTACTCGCAACTTTACAATGTTTTCGACAAGATTACGACGGTTTCACGCGCTTTCACATTAGATATCGTAGTTCCCGACTTGTAATGTTGAAAAACACTACATCTCACTAAGTGACATTGTTTAATGCGGTTTTACGACGGTTGATATGTCAACCTAACCTAACATTCGCACTTGTATCTAAAGACGCTCAATTACACTGTTTCGTTCACAATTACGATATTTGCTTGACCTCACAGTTTCTCACCAACTTATTACAGTACAGAACGCTGTATCTCGCTAAATGACATCGTTCTTTAAGGTTTCACGATACTTGCATGCGCTTTACCGAGAATGTCACAACATAGCAGTTTCGCACTTGTAACGGTACAACACGCAGTATTTGGCTTGTTCATGCCGTTTTGTGTGCTTTCACAACATTTTACCTATCGCAGTTTCGTACTCGCATTAAAACACTATCTCGTTAGATGACGTCGTTTTTGGTGGTTTCACGACGCTACCTAGCTTAAACTAACATAACTCAAACTAACCGAACCTTCGCACTTCTATCGTTAGAAAACGTTTTATTCGCTACTTTACAATGTTTTCTACAAGATTACGACGGTTTCAAGCGCTTTCACATTAGATATCGCAGTTCCCAACTTGTAAAGGTGAAAAACACTGCATCTCACTAAGTGACATTGTTTATTGCGGTTTTACGACGGTTCATACCTTAACCTAACGTAACCTAACCTAACCCAACCTAACCTAACATAACCTAACCTAACCTAACCTAACCAAACCTAACCTAACGTAACCTAACCTAACCTAACCTAACCTAACCTAACCTAACCTAACCTAACGACGTTTGCAAGCGCTTTCACATTAGATATCGCAGTTCCCAACTTGTAATGGTGAAAAACACTGCATCTCACTAAATGACATTGTTTAATGCGGTTTTACGACGGTTCATATCTTAACCTAACCTAACATTCGTACTTGTATTGAAAAACGCTCTATTACACTGCTTCGTTCACAATTACGATATTTGCATAACCTCACAGTTTTTCACCAACTTATTGCAGTACAGAACGCTGTATCTCGCTAAATGACATTGTTCTTTAAGGTTTCACGATGCTTGCATGCGCTTTAACGAGAATATCACAATATAGCAATTTCGCACTTGTAACGGTAGAACACGCAGTATTTGGCTTGTTCATGCCGTTTTGTGTGCATTCACAACATTTCACCTATCGCAGTTTAATACTCGCAATAAAACAACACTATCTCGTTAGATGACGTCGTTTTTGGTAGTTTCACGACGCTACCTAGCTTAAACTAACCTAACCTAACCTAACCTTCGCACTTCTATCGTTAGAAAACGTTTTACTCGCAACTTTACAATGTTTTCTACAAGATTACGACGGTTTCATGCGCTTTCACATTAGATATCGTAGTTCCCGACTTGTAATGTTGAAAAACACTACATCTCACTAAGTGACATTGTTTAATGCGGTTTTACGACGGTTGATATGTCAACCTAACCTAACATTCGCACTTGTATCTAAAGACGCTCAATTACATTGTTTCGTTCACAATTACGATATTTGCTTGACCTCACAGTTTCTCACCAACTTATTACAGTACAGAATGCTGTATCTCGCTAAATGATATCGTTCTTTAAGGTTTCACGATACTTGCATGCGCTTTACCGAGAATGTCACAACATAGCAGTTTCGCACTTGTAACGGTACAACACGCAGTATTTGGCTTGTTCATGCCGTTTTGTGTGCTTTCACAACATTTTACCTATCGCAGTTTCGTACTCGCATTAAAACACTATCTCGTTAGATGACGTCGTTTTTGGTGGTTTCACGACGCTACCTAGCCTAAACTAACATAACTCAAACTAACCGAACCTTCGCACTTCTATCGTTAGAAAACGTTTTATTCGCTACTTTACAATGTTTTCTACAAGATTACGACGGTTTCATGCGCTTTCACATTAGATATCGCAGTTCCCGACTTGTAATGGTGAAAAACACAGCATCTCACTAAGTGACATTGTTTAATGCGGTTATAGCGCGGTTCATATCTTAACCTAACCTAACCTTACCTAAATCAACCTAACCTAACCTAACCTAACCTAACGTAACCTAACCTAACCTAACCTAACCTAACGACGTTTGCAAGCGCTTTCACATTAGATATCGCAGTTCCCGACTTGTAATGGTGAAAAACACTGCATCTCACTAAGTGACATTGATTAATGCGGTTTTACGACGGTTCATACCTTAACCTAACGTAACCTAACCTAACCTAACCCAACCTAACCTAACATAACCTAACCTAACCTAACCTAACCAAACCTAACCTAACGTAACCTAACCTAACCTAACCTAACCTAACCTAACGACGTTTGCAAGCGCTTTCACATTAGATATCGCAGTTCCCGACTTGTAATGGTGAAAAACACTGCATCTCACTAAGTGACATTGATTAATGCGGTTTTACGACGGTTCATATCTTAACCTAACCTAACATTCGCACTTGTATTAAAAAACGCTCTATTACACTGTTTCGTTCACAATTAGGATATTTGCATAACCTCACAGTTTTTCACCAACTTATTGCAGTACAGAACGCTGTATCTCGCTAAATGACATCGTTCTTTAAGGTTTCACGATGCTTTCATGCGCTTTAACGAGAATATCACAACATAGCAGTTTCGCACTTGTAACGGTACAACACGCAGTATTTGGCTTGTTCATGCCGTTTTGTGTGCTTTCACAACATTTCACCTATCGCAGTTTCGTACTCGCAATAAAACAACACTATCTCGTTAGATGACGTTGTTTTTGGTAGTTTCACGACGCTACCTAGCTTAAACTAACATAACTCAACCTAACAAGACCTTCGCACTTCTATCGTTAGAAAACGTTTTACTCGCTACTTTACATTGCTTTCTACAACATTACGACGGTTTCAAGCGCTTTCACATTAGATATCACAGTTCCCAACTTGTAAAGGTGAAAAACACTGCATCTCACTAAGTGACATTGTTTAATGCGGTTTTACGACGGTTCATACTTTAACCTAACCTAACCTAACCTAACCTAACCTAACCTAACCTAATCTAACCTAACCTAACCTAACCTAACCTAACCTAACCAAACCTAACCTAACCTAACCTAACCTAACCTAACCTAACGACGGTTGCAAGCGCTTTCACATTAAATATCGCAGTTCCCCACTTTTAATGGTGAAAAACACTGCATCTCAGTAATTGACATTGTTTAATGCGGTTTTACGACGGTTCATATCTTAACCTAACCTAACATTCGCACTTGTATCTAAAAACGCTCTATTACACTGTTTTGTTCACAATTACGATATTTGCATAACCTCACAGTTTTTCACCAACTTATTGCAGTACAGAACGCTGTATCTCGCTAAATGACATCGTTCTTTAAGGTTTCACGATACTTGCATGCGCTTTACCGAGAATGTCACAACATAGCAGTTTCGCACTTGTAACGGTACAACACGCAGTATTTGGCTTCTTCATGCCGTTTTGTGTGCTTTCACAACATTTTACCTATCGCAGTTTCGTACTCGCAATAACACAACACTATCTCGTTAGATGACGTCGTTTTTGGTGGTTTCACGACGCTACCTAGCTCAAACTAACCGAACCTTCGCACTTCTATCGTTAGAAAACGTTTTATTCGCTACTTTACAATGTTTTCTACAAGATTACGACGGTTTCATGCGCTTTCACATTAGATATCGAAGTTCCCGACTTGTAATGGTGAAAAACACAGCATCTCACTAAGTGACATTGTTTAATGCGGTTTTAGCGCGGTTCATATCTTAACCTAACCTAACCTTACCTAAACCAACCTAACCTAACCTAACCTAACCAAACCTTACCTAACATACCCTAACCTAACCTAACCTAACCTAACCAAACCTAACCTAACCTAACCTAACGTAACCTAACCTAACCTAACCTAACCTAACGACGTTTGCAAGCGCTTTCACATTAGATATCGCAGTTCCCGACTTGTAATGGTGAAAAACACTGCATCTCACTAAGTGACATTGATTAATGCGGTTTTACGAAGGTTCATATCTTAACCTAACCTAACATTCGCACTTGTATTAAAAAACGCTCTATTACACTGTTTCGTTCACAATTAGGGTATTTGCATAACCTCACAGTTTTTCACCAACTTATTGCAGTACAGAACGCTGTATCTCGCTAAATGACATCGTTCTTTAAGGTTTCACGATGCTTTCATGCGCTTTAACGAGAATATCACAACATAGCAGTTTCGCACTTGTAACGGTACAACACGCAGTATTTGGCTTGTTCATGCCGTTTTGTGTGCTTTCACAACATTTCACCTATCGCAGTTTCGTACTCGCAATAAAACAACACTATCTCGTTAGATGACGTTGTTTTTGGTAGTTTCGCGACGCTACCTAGCTTAAACATAACTCAACCTAACATGACCTTCGCACTTCTATCGTTAGAAAACGTTTTACTCGCTACTTTACATTGCTTTCTACAACATTACGACGGTTTCAAGCGCTTTCACATTAGATATCACAGTTCCCAACTTGTAAAGGTGAAAAACACTGCATCTCACTCAGTGACATTGTTTATTGCGGTTTTACGACGGTTCATACCTTAACCTAACCTAACCTAACCTAACCAAACCTTACCTAACCTAACCTAACCTAACCCAACCCAACCCAACCTAACCTAACCTAACCTAACCTAAACTAACCTAACCCAACCTAACCTAACCTAACCTAACCTAACCCAACCTAACCCAACCCAACCCAACCTAACCTAACCTAAGCTAACCTAACCTAACCTAGCCAAACCTAACCTAACCTAACTTAACCTAACCTAACGTAACCTAACCTAACCTATTCTAACGTAACCTATCCTTACCTGACCTAACCTAACCTAACGTAACCTAACCTAACCTAACATAACCTAACGTAACCTAACCTAACCTAACGTAACCTAACCTAACCTAACCCAACCTAACCCAACCCAACCCAACCCAACAACACCCAACCCAACCTAACCTAACCTAACCTAACCTAACCTTACCTAACCTAACCAAATTATCCTTACCTAACCTAACCTAACCTAACGTAACCTAACCTAACCTAACCTAACGTAACCTAACCTAACCTAACGTAACCTAACCTAACCTAACCCAACCTAACCTAACCTAACCTAACCCAACTCAACCCAACCTAACCTAATCTAACCTAACCTAACCTAACCTAACCTAACCAAACCTAACCTAACCTAACATAACCTAACCTAACCTAACCTAACCTAACGCCGGTTGCAAGCGCTTTCACATTAAATATCGCAGTTCCCCACTTTTAATGGTGAAAAACACTGCATCTCAGTAATTGACATTGTTTAATGCGGTTTTACTACGGTTCATATCTTAACCTAACCTAACATTCGCACTTGTATCTAAAAACGCTCTATTACACTGTTTTGTTCACAATTACGATATTTGCATAACCTCACAGTTTTTCACCAACTTATTGCAGTACAGAACGATGTATCTCGCTAAATGACATTGTTCTTTAAGGTTTCACGATGCTTGCATGCGCTTTAACGAGAATATCACAATATAGCAGTTTCGCACTTGTAACGGTAGAACACGCAGTATTTGGCTTGTTCATGCCGTTTTGTGTGCTTTCACAACATTTCACCTATCGCAGTTTAATACTCGCTATAAAACAACACTATCTCGTTAGATGACGTCGTTTTTGGTAGTTTCACGACGCTACCTAGCTTAAACTAGCCTAACCTAACTTAACCTTCGCACTTCTATCGTTAGAAAACGTTTTACTCGCAACTTTACAATGTTTTCTACTAGATTACGACGATTTCATGCGCTTTCACATTAGATATCGTAGTTCCCGACTTGTAATGTTGAAAAACACTACATCTCACTAAGTGACATTGTTTAATGCGGTTTTACGACGGTTGATATGTCAACCTAACCTAACATTCGCACTTGTATCTAAAGACGCTCAATTACACTGTTTCGTTCACAATTACGATATTTGCTTGACCTCACAGTTTCTCACCAACTTATTACAGTACAGAACGCTGAATCTCGCTAAATGACATCGTTCTTTAAGGTTTCACGATACTTGCATGCGCTTTACCGAGAATGTCACAACATAGCAGTTTCGCACTTGTAACGGTAAAACACGCAGTATTTGGCTTGTTCATGCCGTTTTGTGTGCTTTCACAACATTTTACCTATCGCAGTTTCGTACTCGCATTAAAACAACACTATCGCGTTAGATGACGTCGTTTTTGGTGGTTTCACGACGCTACCTAGCTTAAACTAACATAACTCAACCTAACATAACCTTCGCACTTCTATCGTTAGAAAACGTTTTACTCGCTACTTTACATTGCTTTCTACAACATTACGACGGTTTCAAGCGCTTTCACATTAGATATCGCAGTTCCCAACTTGTAAAGGTGAAAAACACTGCATCTCACTAAGTGACATTGTTTAATGCGGTTTTAGCGCGGTTCATATCTTAACCTAACCTAACCTAACCTAACCTAACCCAACCTAACCTAACATAACCTAACCTAACCTAACCTAACCAAACCTAACCTAACGTAACCTAACCTAACCTAACCTAACCTAACCTAACCTAACGACGTTTGCAAGCGCTTTCACATTAGATATCGCAGTTCCCGACTTGTAATGGTGAAAAACACTGCATCTCACTAAGTGACATTGATTAATGCGGTTTTACGAAGGTTCATATCTTAACCTAACCTAACATTCGCACTTGTATTAAAAAACGCTCTATTACACTGTTTCGTTCACAATTAGGGTATTTGCATAACCTCACAGTTTTTCACCAACTTATTGCAGTACAGAACGCTGTATCTCGCTAAATGACATCGTTCTTTAAGGTTTCACGATGCTTTCATGCGCTTTAACGAGAATATCACAACATAGCAGTTTCGCACTTGTAACGGTAGAACACGCAGTATTTGGCTTGTTCATGCCGTTTTGTGTGCTTTCACAACATTTCACCTATCGCAGTTTCGTACTCGCAATAAAACAACACTATCTCGTTAGATGACGTTGTTTTTGGTAGTTTCGCGACGCTACCTAGCTTAAACATAACTCAACCTAACATGACCTTCGCACTTCTATCGTTAGAAAACGTTTTACTCGCTACTTTACATTGCTTTCTACAACATTACGACGGTTTCAAGCGCTTTCACATTAGATATCACAGTTCCCAACTTGTAAAGGTGAAAAACACTGCATCTCACTAAGTGACATTGTTTATTGCGGTTTTACGACGGTTCATACCTTAACCTAACCTAACCTAACCTAACCTAACCTTACCTAACCTAACCTAACCTAACCTAACCCAACCCAACCCAGCCTAACCTAACCTAACCTAACCTAACCTAAACTAACCTAACCCAACCTAACCTAACCTAACCTAACCCAACCTAACCCAACCCAACCCAACCTAACCTAACCTAAGCTAACCTAACCTAACCTAACCAAACCTAACCTAACCTAACTTAACCTAACCTAACGTAACCTAACCTAACCTATTCTAACGTAACCTAACCTTACCTGACCTAACCTAACCTAACGTAGCCTAACCTAACCTAACATAACCTAACGTAACCTAACCTAACCTAACCTAACGTAACCTAACCTAACCTAACCCAACCTAACCCAACCCAACCCAACCCAACAACACCCAACCCAACCTAACCTAACCTAACCTAACCTAACCTTACCTAACCTAACCAAATTATCCTTACCTAACCTAACCTAACCTAACGTAACCTAACCTAACCTAACCTAACGTAACCTAACCTAACCTAACGTAACCTAACCTAACCTAACCCAACCTAACCTAACCTAACCTAACCTAACCCAACTCAACCCAACCTATCCTAATCTAACCTAACCTAACCTAACCTAACCTAACCAAACCTAACCTAACCTAACCTAACCTAACCTAACCTAACCTAACCTAACGACGGTTGCAAGCGCTTTCACATTAAATATCGCAGTTCCCCACTTTTAATGGTGAAAAACACTGCATCACAGTAATTGACATTGTTTAATGCGGTTTTACGACGGTTCATATCTTAACCTAACCTAACATTCGCACTTGTATCTAAAAACGCTCTATTACACTGTTTTGTTCACAATTACGATATTTGCATAACCTCACAGTTTTTCACCAACTTATTGCAGTACAGAACGCTGTATCTCGCTAAATGACATTGTTCTTTAAGGTTTCACGATGCTTGCATGCGCTTTAACGAGAATATCACAATATAGCAGTTTCGCACTTGTAACGGTAGAACACGCAGTATTTGGCTTGTTCATGCCGTTTTGTGTGCTTTCACAACATTTCACCTATCGCAGTTTAATACTCGCTATAAAACAACACTATCTAGTTAGATGACGTCGTTTTTGGTAGTTTCACGACGCTACCTAGCTTAAACTAACATAACTCAACCTAACATAACCTTTGCACTTCTATCGTTAGAAAACGTTTTACTCGCTACTTTACATTGCTTTCTACAACATTACGACGGTTTCAAGCGCTTTCACATTAGATATCGCAGTTCCCAACTTGTAAAGGTGAAAAACACTGCATCTCACTAAGTGACATTGTTTAATGCGGTTTTAGCGCGGTTCATATCTTAACCTAACCTAACCTAACCTAACCTAACCCAACCTAACCTAACATAACCTAACCTAACCTAACCTAACCAAACCTAACCTAACGTAACCTAACCTAACCTAACCTAACCTAACCTAACCTAACCTAACGACGTTTGCAAGCGCTTTCACATTAGATATCGCAGTTCCCGACTTGTAATGGTGAAAAACACTGCATCTCACTAAGTGACATTGATTAATGCGGTTTTACGAAGGTTCATTTCTTAACCTAACCTAACATTCGCACTTGTATTAAAAAACGCTCTATTACACTGTTTCGTTCACAATTAGGGTATTTGCATAACCTCACAGTTTTTCACCAACTTATTGCAGTACAGAACGCTGTATCTCGCTAAATGACATCGTTCTTTAAGGTTTCACGATGCTTTCATGCGCTTTAACGAGAATATCACAACATAGCAGTTTCGCACTTGTAACGGTACAACACGCAGTATTTGGCTTGTTCATGCCGTTTTGTGTGCTTTCACAACATTTCACCTATCGCAGTTTAATACTCGCTATAAAACAACACTATCTAGTTAGATGACGTCGTTTTTGGTAGTTTCACGACGCTACCTAGCTTAAACTAACATAACTCAACCTAACATAACCTTTGCACTTCTATCGTTAGAAAACGTTTTACTCGCTACTTTACATTGCTTTCTACAACATTACGACGGTTTCAAGCGCTTTCACATTAGATATCGCAGTTCCCAACTTGTAAAGGTGAAAAACACTGCATCTCACTAAGTGACATTGTTTATTGCGGTTTTACGACGGTTCATACCTTAACCTAACCTAACCTAACCTAACCTAACCTTACCTAACCTAACCTAACCTAACCTAACCCAACCCAACCCAACCTAACCTAACCTAACCTAACCTAAACTAACCTAACCTAACGACGTTTGCAAGCGCTTTCACATTAGATATCGCAGTTCCCAACTTGTAATGGTGAAAAACACTGCATCTCACTAAATGACATTGTTCAATGCGGTTTTACGACGGTTCATATCTTAACCTAACCTAACATTCGCACTTGTATTAAAAAACGCTCTATTACACTGTTTCGTTCACAATTAGGGTATTTGCATAACCTCACAGTTTTTCACCAACTTATTGCAGTACAGAACGCTGTATCTCGCTAAATGACATCGTTCTTTAAGGTTTCACGATGCTTTCATGCGCTTTAACGAGAATATCACAACATAGCAGTTTCGCACTTGTAACGGTAAAACACGCAGTATTTGGCTTGTTCATGCCGTTTTGTGTGCTTTCACAACATTTCACCTATCGCAGTTTCGTACTCGCATTAAAACAACACTATCGCGTTAGATGACGTCGTTTTTGGTGGTTTCACGACGCTACCTAGCTTAAACTAACATAACTCAACCTAACATAACCTTCGCACTTCTATCGTTAGAAAACGTTTTATTCGCTACTTTACATTGCTTTCTACAACATTACGACGGTTTCAAGCGCTTTCACATTAGATATCGCAGTTCCCAACTTGTAAAGGTGAAAAACACTGCATCTCACTAAGTGACATTGTTTAATGCGGTTTTAGCGCGGTTCATATCTTAACCTAACCTAACCTAACCTAACCTAACCCAACCTAACCTAACATAACCTAACCTAACCTAACCTAACCAAACCTAACCTAACGTAACCTAACCTAACCTAACCTAACCTAACCTAACCTAACGACGTTTGCAAGCGCTTTCACATTAGATATCGCAGTTCCCCACTTTTAATGGTGAAAAACACTGCATCTCAGTAATTGACATTGTTTAATGCGGTTTTACGACGGTTCATATCTTAACCTAACCTAACATTCGCACTTGTATCTAAAAACGCTCTATTACACTGTTTTGTTCACAATTACGATATTTGCATAACCTCACAGTTTTTCACCAACTTATTGCAGTACAGAACGCTGTATCTCGCTAAATGACATTGTTCTTTAAGGTTTCACGATGCTTGCATGCGCTTTAACGAGAATATCCCAATATAGCAGTTTCGCACTTGTAACGGTAGAACACGCAGTATTTGGCTTGTTCATGCCGTTTTGTGTGCTTTCACAACATTTCACCTATCGCAGTTTAATACTCGCTATAAAACAACACTATCTCGTTAGATGACGTCGTTTTTGGTAGTTTCACGACGCTACCTAGCCTAAACTAACCTAACCTAACCTAACCTTCGCACTTCTATCGTTAGAAAACGTTGTACTCGCCACTTTACAATGTTTTCTACAAGATTACGACGGTTTCATGCGCTTTCTTATTAGATATCGTAGTTCCCGACTTGTAATGTTGAAAAACAATACATCTCACTAAGTGACATTGTTTAATGTGGTTTTACGACGGTTGATATGTCAACCTAACCTAACATTCGCACTTGTATCTAAAGACGCTCAATTACACTGTTTCGTTCAAAATTACGATATTTGCTTGACCTCACAGTTTCTCACCAACTTATTACAGTACAGAACGCTGTATCTCGCTAAATGACATCGTTCTTTAAAGTTTCACGATACTTGCATGCGCTTTACCGAGAATGTCACAACATAGCACTTTCGCACTTGTAACGGTACAACACGCAGTATTTGGCTTGTTCATGCCGTTTTGTGTGCTTTCACAACATTGTACCTATCGCAGTTTCGTACTCGCAATAAAACAACACTATCTCGTTAGATGACGTCGTTTTTGGTGGTTTCACGACGCTACCTAGCTTAAACTAACATAACTCAACCTAACATAACCTTCGCACTTCTATCGTTAGAAAACGTTTTACTCGCTACTTTACATTGCTTTCCACAACATTACGACGGTTTCAAGCGCTTTCACATTAGATATCGCAGTTCCCAACTTGTAAAGGTGAAAAACACTGCATCTCACTAAGTGACATTGTTTATTGCGGTTTTACGACGGTTCATACCTTAACCTAACGTAACCTAACCTAACCTAACCCAACCTAACCTAACATAACCTAACCTAACCTAACCTAACCTAACCAAACCTAACCTAACGTAACCTAACCTAACCTAACCTAACCTAACCTAACCTAACGACGTTTGCAAGCGCTTTCACATTAGATATCGCAGTTCCCAACTTGTAATGGTGAAAAACACTGCATCTCACTAAGTGACATTGTTTAATGCGGTTTTACGACGGTTCATATCTTAACCTAACCTAACATTCGTACTTGTATTGAAAAACGCTCTATTACACTGTTTCGTTCACAATTACGATATTTGCATAACCTCACAGTTTTTCACCAACTTATTGCAGTACAGAACGCTGTATCTCGCTAAACGACATTGTTCTTTAAGGTTTCACGATGCTTGCATGCGCTTTAACGAGAATATCACAATATAGCAGTTTCGCACTTGTAACGGTAGAACACGCAGTATTTGGCTTGTTCATGCCGTTTTGTGTGCATTCACAACATTTCACCTATCGCAGTTTAATACTCGCAATAAAACAACACTATCTCGTTAGATGACGTCGTTTTTGGTAGTTTCACGACGCTACCTAGCTTAAACTAACCTAACCTAACCTAACCTTCGCACTTCTATCGTTAGAAAACGTTTTACTCGCAACTTTACAATGTTTTCTACAAGATTACGACGGTTTCATGCGCTTTCACATTAGATATCGTAGTTCCCGACTTGTAATGTTGAAAAACACTACATCTCACTAAGTGACATTGTTTAATGCGGTTTTACGACGGTTGATATGTCAACCTAACCTAACATTCGCACTTGTATCTAAAGACGCTCAATTACACTGTTTCGTTCACAATTACGATATTTGCTTGACCTCACAGTTTCTCACCAACTTATTACAGTACAGAACGCTGTATCTCGCTAAATGACATCGTTCTTAAAGGTTTCACGATACTTGCATGCGCTTTACCGAGAATGTCACAACATAGCAGTTTCGCACTTGTAACGGTACAACACGCAGTATTTGGCTTGTTCATGCCGTTTTGTGTGCTTTCACAACATTTTACCTATCGCAGTTTCGTACTCGCATTAAAACACTATCTCGTTAGATGACGTCGTTTTTGGTGGTTTCACGACGCTACCTAGCTTAAACTAACATAACTCAAACTAACCGAACCTTCGCACTTCTATCGTTAGAAAACGTTTTATTCGCTACTTTACAATGTTTTCTACAAGATTACGACGGTTTCAAGCGCTTTCACATTAGATATCGCAGTTCCCAACTTGTAAAGGTGAAAAACACTGCATCTCACTAAGTGACATTGTTTATTGCGGTTTTACGACGGTTCATACCTTAACCTAACGTAACCTAACCTAACCTAACCCAACCTAACCTAACATAACCTAACCTAACCTAACCTAACCAAACCTAACCTAACGTAACCTAACCTAACCTAACCTAACCTAACCAACCGACGTTTGCAAGCGCTTTCACATTAGATATCGCAGTTCCCAACTTGTAATGGTGAAAAACACTGCATCTCACTAAATGACATTGTTTAATGCGGTTTTACGACGGTTCATATCTTAACCTAACCTAACATTCGTACTTGTATTGAAAAACGCTCTATTACACTGTTTCGTTCACAATTACAATATTTGCATAACCTCACAGTTTTTCACCAACTTATTGCGGTACAGAACGCTGTATCTCGCTAAATGACATTGTTCTTTAAGGTTTCACGATGCTTGCATGCGCTTTAACGAGAATATCACAATATAGCAATTTCGCACTTGTAACGGTAGAACACGCAGTATTTGGCTTGTTCATGCCGTTTTGTGTGCATTCACAACATTTCACCTATCGCAGTTTAATACTCGCAATAAAACAACACTATCTCGTTAGATGACGTCGTTTTTGGTAGTTTCACGACGCTACCTAGCTTAAACTAACCTAACCTAACCTAACCTTCGCACTTCTATCGTTAGAAAACGTTTTACTCGCAACTTTACAATGTTTTCTACAAGATTACGACGGTTTCATGCGCTTTCACATTAGATATCGTAGTTCCCGACTTGTAATGTTGAAAAACACTACATCTCACTAAGTGACATTGTTTATAGCGGTTTTACGACGGTTGATATGTCAACCTAACCTAACATTCGCACTTGTATCTAAAGACGCTCAATTACACTGTTTCGTTCACAATTACGATATTTGCGTGACCTCGCAGTTTCTCACCAACTTATTACAGTACAGAATGCTGTATCTCGCTAAATGACATCGTTCTTTAAGGTTTCACGATACTTGCATGCGCTTTACCGAGAATGTCACAACATAGCAGTTTCGCACTTGTAACGGTACAACACGCAGTATTTGGCTTGTTCATGCCGTTTTGTGTGCTTTCACAACATTTTACCTATCGCAGTTTCGTACTCGCATTAAAACACTATCTCGTTAGATGACGTCGTTTTTGGTGGTTTCACGACGCTACCTAGCTTAAACTAACATAACTCAAACTAACCGAACCTTCGCACTTCTATCGTTAGAAAACGTTTTATTCGCTACTTTACAATGTTTTCTACAAGATTACGACGGTTTCATGCGCTTTCACATTAGATATCGCAGTTCCCGACTTGTAATGGTGAAAAACACAGCATCTCACTAAGTGACATTGTTTAATGCGGTTTTAGCGCGGTTCATATCTTAACCTAACCTAACCTTACCTAAACCAACCTAACCTAACCTAACCTAACCAAACCTTACCTAACATACCCTAACCTAACCTAACCTAACCAAACCTAACCTAACCTAACCTAACCTAACCTAACGTAACCTAACCTAACCTAACCTAACCTAACGACGTTTGCAAGCGCTTTCACATTAGATATCGCAGTTCCCGACTTGTAATGGTGAAAAACACTGCATCTCACTAAGTGACATTGATTAATGCGGTTTTACGACGGTTCATATCTTAACCTAACCTAACATTCGCACTTGTATTAAAAAACGCTCTATTACACTGTTTCGTTCACAATTAGGATATTTGCATAACCTCACAGTTTTTCACCAACTTATTGCAGTACAGAACGCTGTATCTCGCTAAATGACATCGTTCTTTAAGGTTTCACGATGCTTTCATGCGCTTTAACGAGAATATCACAACATAGCAGTTTCGCACTTGTAACGGTACAACACGCAGTATTTGGCTTGTTCATGCCGTTTTGTGTGCTTTCACAACATTTCACCTATCGCAGTTTCGTACTCGCAATAAAACAACACTATCTCGTTAGATGACGTTGTTTTTGGTAGTTTCACGACGCTACCTAGCTTAAACTAACATAACTCAACCTAACATGACCTTCGCACTTCTATCGTTAGAAAACGTTTTACTCGCTACTTTACATTGCTTTCTACAACATTACGACTGTTTCAAGCGCTTTCACATTAGATATCACAGTTCCCAACTTGTAAAGGTGAAAAACACTGCATCTCACTAAGTGACATTGTTTAATGCGGTTTTACGACGGTTCATACCTTAACCTAACCTAACCTAACCTAACCTTACCTAACCTAACCTAACCTAACCCAACCCAACCCAACCTAACCTAACCTAACCTAACCTAAACTAACCTAACCCAACCTAACCTAACCTAACCTAACCTAACCCAACCTAACCCAACCCAACCCAACCTAACCTAACGTAACCTAACCTAACCTAACCTAACGTAACCTAACCTAACCTAACCCAACCTAACCTAACCTAACCTAACCCAACTCAACCCAACCTAACCTAATCTAACCTAACCTAACCTAACCTAACCTAACCTAACCAAACCTAACCTAACCTAACCTAACCTAACCTAACCTAACGACGGTTGCAAGCGCTTTCACATTAAATATCGCAGTTCCCCACTTTTAATGGTGAAAAACACTGCATCTCAGTAATTGACATTGTTTAATGCGGTTTTACGACGGTTCATATCTTAACCTAACCTAACATTTGCACTTGTATCTAAAAACGCTCTATTACACTGTTTTGTTCACAATTACGATATTTGCATAACCTCACAGTTTTTCACCAACTTATTGCAGTACAGAACGCTGTATCTCACTAAATGACATTGTTCTTTAAGGTTTCACGATGCTTGCATGCGCTTTAACGAGAATATCACAATATAGCAGTTTCGCACTTGTAACGGTAGAACACGCAGTATTTGGCTTGTTCATGCCGTTTTGTGTGCTTTCACAACATTTACCTATCGCAGTTTAATACTCGCTATAAAACAACACTATCTCGTTAGATGACGTCGTTTTTGGTAGTTTCATGACGCTACCTAGCTTAAACTAACCTAACCTAACCTAACCTTCGCACTTCTATCGTTAGAAAACGTTTTACTCGCCACTTTACAATGTTTTCTACAAGATTACGACGGTTTCATGCGCTTTCACATTAGATATCCTAGTTCCCGACTTGTAATGTTGAAAAACACAACATCTCACTAAGTGACATTGTTTAATGCGGTTTTACGACGGTTGATATGTCAACCTAACCTAACATTCGCACTTGTATCTAAAGACGCTCAATTACACTGTTTCGTTCACAATTACGATATTTGCTTGACCTTACAGTTTCTCACCAACTTATTACAGTACAGAACGCTGTATCTCGCTAAATGACATCGTTCTTTAAGGTTTCACAATACTTGCATGCGCTTTACCGAGAATGTCACAACATAGCAGTTTCGCACTTGTAACGGTACAACACGCAGTATTTGGCTTGTTCATGCCGTTTTGTGTGCTTTCACAACATTTTACCTATCGCAGTTTCGTACTCGCAATAAAACAACACTATCTCGTTAGATGACGTCGTTTTTGGTAGTTTCACGACGCTACCTATCTTAAACTAACATAACTAAACCTAACCGAACCTTCGCACTTCTATCGTTAGAAAACGTTTTATTCGCTACTTTACAATGTTTTCTACAAGATTACGACGGTTTCATGCGCTTTCACATTAGATATCGCAGTTCCCGACTTGTAATGGTGAAAAACACAGCATCTCACTAAGTGACATTGTTTAATGCGGTTTTAGCGTGGTTCATATCTTAACCTAACCTAACCTTACCTAAACCAACCTAACCTAACCTAACCTAACCAAACCTTACCTAACATACCCTAACCTAACCTAACCTAACCTAACCAAACCTAACCTAACCTAACCTAACGTAACCTAACCTAACCTAACCTAACCTAACCTAACCTAACGACGGTTGCAAGCGCTTTCACATTAAATATCGCAGTTCCCCACTTTTAATGGTGAAAAACACTGCATCTCAGTAATTGACATTGTTTAATGCGGTTTTACGACGGTTCATATCTTAACCTAACCTAACATTCGCACTTGTATCTAAAGACGCTCAATTACACTGTTTCGTTCACAATTACGATATTTGCTTGACCTCACAGTTTCTCACCAACTTATTACAGTACAGAACGCTGTATCTCGGTAAATGACATCGTTCTTGAAGGTTTCACGATACTAGCATGCGCTTTACCGAGAATGTCACAACATAGCAGTTTCGCACTTGTAACGGTACAACACGCAGTATTTGGCTTGTTCATGCCGTTTTGTGTGCTTTCACAACATTTTACCTATCGCAGTTTCGTACTCGCATTAAAACAACACTATCTCGTTAGATGACGTCGTTTTTGGTAGTTTCGCGACGCTACCTAGCTTAAACTAACATAACTCAACCTAACATAACCTTCGCACTTCTATCGTTAGAAAACGTTTTACTCGCTACTTTACATTGCTTTCTACAACATTACGACGGTTTCAAGCGCTTTCACATTAGATATCGCAGTTCCCTACTTGTAAAGGTGAAAAACACTGCATCTCACTAAGTGACATTGTTTAATGCGGTTTTAGCGCGGTTCATATCTTAACCTAACCTAACCTAACCTAACCTAAGCCAACCTAACCTAACATAACCTAACCTAACCTAACCTAACCAAACCTAACCTAACGTAACCTAACCTAACCTAACCTAACCTAACCTAACCTAACCTAACGACAATTGCAAGCGCTTTCACATTAGATATCGCAGTTCCCGACTTGTAATGGTGAAAACACTGCATCTCACTAAGTGACATTGTTTAATGCGGTTTTAGGACGGTTGATATGTCAACCTAACCTAACATTCGCACTTGTATCTAAAGACGCTCAATTACACTGTTTCGTTCACAATTACGATATTTGCTTGACCTCACAGTTTCTCACCAATTTATTACAGTACAGAACGCTGTATTTCGCTAAATGACATCGTTCTTTAAGGTCTCACGATGCTTGCATGCGCTTTAACGAGAATATCACATTATAGCAGTTTCGCACTTGTAACGGTACAACACGCAGTATCTGGCTTGTTCAAGCCGTTTTGTGTACTTTCACAACATTTCACCTATTGCAGTTTCGTACATGCAATAAAACAACACTATCTCGTTAGATGACGTCCTTTTTGGTGGTCTCACGACGCTACATAGCTTAAACTAACATAACTCAAGCTAACCTTCGCACTTCTATCTTTAGAAAACGTTTTACTCGCAATTTTACAATGTTTTCTACAAGATTACGACGGTTTCATGCGCTTTCACATTAGATATCGTAGTTCCCGACTTGTAATGTTGAAAAACACTACATCTCACTAAGTGACATTGTTTAATGCGGTTTTACGACGGTTGATATCTCAACCTAACCTAACATTCACACTTGTATCTAAATACGCTCAATTACACTGTTTCGTTCACAATTACGATATTTGCTTGACCTCACAGTTTCTCACCAACTTATTACAGTACAGAACGCTGTATCTCGCTAAATGACATCGTTCTTTAAGGTTTCACGATACTTGCATGCGCTTTAACGAGAATATCACAATAAAGCAGTTTCGCACTTGTAACGGCACAAGGCGCAGTATCTGGCTAGTTCATGCCATTTTGCGTGCTTTCCCAATATTTCAACTATCGCAGTTTCGTACTCGCAATAAAACAACACTATCTCGTTAGATGACATCGTTTTTGGTGGTTTCACGACGCTACCTAGCTCAAACTAACCGAACCTTCGCACTTCTATCGTTAGAAAACGTTTTATTCGCTACTTTACAATGTTTTCTACAAGATTACGACGGTTTCATGCGCTTTCACATCAGATATCGCAGTTCCCGACTTGTAATGGTGGAAAACACAGCATCTCACTAAGTGACATTGTTTAATGCGGTTTTAGCGCGGTTCATATCTTAACCTAACCTAACCTTACCTAACCCAACCTAACCTAACCTAACCTAACCAAACCTTACCTAACATACCCTAACCTAACCTAACCTAACCTAACCAAACCTAACCTAACCTAACCTAACCTAACCCAACCCAACCCAACCTAACCTAACCTAACCTAACCTAACCTAAACTAACCTAACCTAACCCAACCAAACCTAACCTAACCTAACTTAACCTAACCTAACGTAACCTAACCTAACCTATTCTAACGTAACCTAACCTTACCTGACCTAACCTAACCTAACGTAACCTAACCTAACCTAACATAACCTAACGTAACCTAACCTAACCTAACCTAACGTAACCTAACCTAACCTAACCCAACCTAACCCAACCCAACCCAACCCAACAACACCCAACCCAACCTAACCTAACCTAACCTAACCTTACCTAACCTAACCAAATTATCCTTACCTAACCTAACCTAACCTAACGTAACCTAACCTAACCTAACCTAACGTAACCTAACCTAACCTAACGTAACCTAACCTAACCTAACCTGACCTAACCCAACCTAACCTAACCTAACCTAACCCAACTCAACCCAACCTAACCTAATCTAACCTAACCTAACCTAACCTAACCTAACCAAACCTAACCTAACCTAACCTAACCTAACGACGGTTGCAAGCGCTTTCACATTAAATATCGCAGTTCCCCACTTTTAATGGTGAAAAACACTGCATCTCAGTAATTGACATTGTTTAATGCGGTTTTACGACGGTTCATATCTTAACCTAACCTAACATTCGCACTTGTATCTAAAAACGCTCTATTACACTGTTTTGTTCACAATTACGATATTTGCATAACCTCACAGTTTTTCACCAACTTATTGCAGTACAGAACGCTGTATCTCGCTAAATGACATTGTTCTTTAAGGTTTCACGATGCTTGCATGCGCTTTAACGAGAATATCACAATATAGCAGTTTCGCACTTGTAACGGTAGAACACGCAGTATTTGGCTTGTTCATGCCGTTTTGTGTGCTTTCACAACATTTCACCTATCGCAGTTTCGTACTCGCAATAGAAATACACTATCTCGTTAGATGTCGTCGTTTTTGGTGGTTTCACGACGCTACCTAGCTTAAACTAACATAACTCAACCTAACATAACCTTCGCACTTCTATCGTTAGAAAACGTTTTACTCGCTACTTTACATTGCTTTCTACAACATTACGACGGTTTCAAGCGCTTTCACATTAAATATCGCAGTTCCCAACTCTTAAAGGTGAAAAACACTGCATCTCACTAAGTGACATTGTTTATTGCGGTTTTACGACGGTTCATACCTTAACCTAACGTAACCTAACCTTACCTAACCCAACCTAACCTAACATAACCTAACCTAACCTAACCTAACCAAACCTAACCTAACGTAACCTAACCTAACCTAACCTAACCTAACCTAACGACGTTTGCAAGCGCTTTCACATTAGATATCGCAGTTCCCAACTTGTAATGGTGAAAAACACTGCATCTAAGTGACATTGTTTAATGCGGTTTTACGACGGTTCATATCTTAACCTAACCTAACATTCGTACTTGTATTGAAAAACGCTCTATTACACTGTTTCGTTCACAATTACGATATTTGCATAACCTCACAGTTTTTCACCAACTTATTGCAGTACAGAACGCTGTATCTCGCTAAACGACATTGTTCTTTAAGGTTTCACGATGCTTGCATGCGCTTTAACGAGAATATCACAATATAGCAGTTTCGCACTTGTAACGGTAGAACACGCAGTATTTGGCTTGTTCATGCCGTTTTGTGTGCATTCACAACATTTCACCTATCGCAGTTTAATACTCGCAATAAAACAACACTATCTCGTTAGATGACGTCGTTTTTGGTAGTTTCACGACGCTACCTAGCTTAAACTAACCTAACCTAACCTAACCTTCGCACTTCTATCGTTAGAAAACGTTTTACTCGCAACTTTACAATGTTTTCTACAAGATTACGACGGTTTCATGCGCTTTCACATTAGATATCGTAGTTCCCGACTTGTAATGTTGAAAAACACTACATCTCACTAAGTGACATTGTTTAATGCGGTTTTACGACGGTTGATATGTCAACCTAACCTAACATTCGCACTTGTATCTAAAGACGCTCAATTACACTGTTTCGTTCACAATTACGATATTTGCTTGACCTCACAGTTTCTCACCAACTTATTACAGTACAGAACGCTGTATCTCGCTAAATGACATCGTTCTTTAAGGTTTCACGATACTTGCATGCGCTTTACCGAGAATGTCACAAAATAGCACTTTCGCACTTATAACGGTACAACACGCAGTATTTGGCTTGTTCATGCCGTTTTGTGTGCTTTCACAACATTTTACCTATCGCAGTTTCGTACTCGCAATAAAACAACACTATCTCGTTAGATGACGTCGTTTTTGGTGGTTTCACGACGCTACCTAGCTTAAACTAACATAACTCAACCTAACATAACCTTCGCACTTCTATCGTTAGAAAATGTTTTACTCGCTACTTTACATTGCTTTCTACAACGTTACGACGGTTTCAAGCGCTTTCACATTAAATATCGCAGTTCCCAACTTGTAAAGGTGAAAAACACTGCATCTCACTAAGTGACATTGTTTATTGCGGTTTTACGACGGTTCATACCTTAACCTAACGTAACCTAACCTAACCTAACCCAACCTAACCTAACATAACCTAACCTAACCTAACCTAACAAAACCTAACCTAACGTAACCTAACCTAACCTAGCCTAACCTAACCTAACCTAACGACGTTTGCAAGCGCTTTCACATTAGATATCGCAGTTCCCAACTTGTAATGGTGAAAAACACTGCATCTCACTAAGTGACATTGTTTAATGCGGTTTTACGACGGTTCATATCTTAACCTAACCTAACATTCGTACTTGTATTGAAAAACGCTCTATTACACTGTTTCGTTCACAATTACGATATTTGCATAACCTCACAGTTTTTCACCAACCTATTGCAGTACAGAACGCTGTATCTCGCTAAATGACATTGTTCTTTAAGGTTTCACGATGCTTGCATGCGCTTTAACGAGAATATCACAATATAGCAGTTTCGCACTTGTAACGGTAGAACACGCAGTATTTGGCTTGTTCATGCCGTTTTGTGTGCATTCACAACATTTCACCTATCGCAGTTTAATACTCGCAATAAAACAACACTATCTCGTTAGATGACGTCGTTTTTGGTAGTTTCACGACGCTACCTAGCTTAAACTAACCTAACCTAACCTAACCTTCGCACTTCTATCGTTAGAAGACGTTTTACTCGCAACTTTACAATGTTTTCTACAAGATTACGACGGTTTCATGCGCTTTCACATTAGATATTGTAGTTCCCAACTTGTAATGGTGAAAAACACTGCATCTCACTAAATGACATTGTTTAATGCGGTTTTACGACGGTTCATATCTTAACCTAACCTAACATTCGTACTTGTATTGAAAAACGCTCTATTACACTGTTTCGTTCACAATTACAATATTTGCATAACCTCACAGTTTTTCACCAACTTATTGCAGTACAGAACGCTGTATCTCGCTAAATGACATTGTTCTTTAAGGTTTCACGATGCTTGCATGCGCTTTAACGAGAATATCACAATATAGCAATTTCGCACTTGTAACGGTAGAACACGCAGTATTTGGCTTGTTCATGCCGTTTTGTGTGCATTCACAACATTTCACCTATCGCAGTTTAATACTCGCAATAAAACAACACTATCTCGTTAGATGACGTCGTTTTTGGTAGTTTCACGACGCTACCTAGCTTAAACTAACCTAACCTAACCTAACCTTCGCACTTCTATCGTTAGAAAACGTTTTACTCGCAACTTTACAATGTTTTCTACAAGATTACGACGGTTTCATGCGCTTTCACATTAGATATCGTAGTTCCCGACTTGTAATGTTGAAAAACACTACATCTCACTAAGTGACATTGTTTATAGCGGTTTTACGACGGTTGATATGTCAACCTAACCTAACATTCGCACTTGTATCTAAAGACGCTCAATTACACTGTTTCGTTCACAATTACGATATTTGCGTGACCTCGCAGTTTCTCACCAACTTATTACAGTACAGAATGCTGTATCTCGCTAAATGACATCGTTCTTTAAGGTTTCACGATACTTGCATGCGCTTTACCGAGAATGTCACAACATAGCAGTTTCGCACTTGTAACGGTACAACACGCAGTATTTGGCTTGTTCATGCCGTTTTGTGTGCTTTCACAACATTTTACCTATCGCAGTTTCGTACTCGCATTAAAACACTATCTCGTTAGATGACGTCGTTTTTGGTGGTTTCACGACGCTACCTAGCTTAAACTAACATAACTCAAACTAACCGAACCTTCGCACTTCTATCGTTAGAAAACGTTTTATTCGCTACTTTACAATGTTTTCTACAAGATTACGACGGTTTCATGCGCTTTCACATTAGATATCGCAGTTCCCGACTTGTAATGGTGAAAAACACAGCATCTCACTAAGTGACATTGTTTAATGCGGTTTTAGCGCGGTTCATATCTTAACCTAACCTAACCTTACCTAAACCAACCTAACCTAACCTAACCTAACCAAACGTTACCTAACATACCCTAACCTAACCTAACCTAACCAAACCTAACCTAACCTAACCTAACCTAACCTAACGTAACCTAACCTAACCTAACCTAACCTAACCTAACGACGTTTGCAAGCGCTTTCACATTAGATATCGCAGTTCCCGACTTGTAATGGTGAAAAACACTGCATCTCACTAAGTGACATTGATTAATGCGGTTTTACGACGGTTCATATCTTAACCTAACCTAACATTCGCACTTGTATTAAAAAACGCTCTATTACACTGTTTCGTTCACAATTAGGATATTTGCATAACCTCACAGTTTTTCACCAACTTATTGCAGTACAGAACGCTGTATCTCGCTAAATGACATCGTTCTTTAAGGTTTCACGATGCTTTCATGCGCTTTAACGAGAATATCACAACATAGCAGTTTCGCACTTGTAACGGTACAACACGCAGTATTTGGCTTGTTCATGCCGTTTTGTGTGCTTTCACAACATTTCACCTATCGCAGTTTCGTACTCGCAATAAAACAACACTATCTCGTTAGATGACGTTGTTTTTGGTAGTTTCACGACGCTACCTAGCTTAAACTAACATAACTCAACCTAACATGACCTTCGCACTTCTATCGTTAGAAAACGTTTTACTCGCTACTTTACATTGCTTTCTACAACATTACGACGGTTTCAAGCGCTTTCACATTAGATATCACAGTTCCCAACTTGTAAAGGTGAAAAACACTGCATCTCACTAAGTGACATTGTTTAATGCGGTTTTACGACGGTTCATACCTTAACCTAACCTAACCTAACCTAACCTTACCTAACCTAACCTAACCTAACCCAACCCAACCCAACCTAACCTAACCTAACCTAACCTAAACTAACCTAACCCAACCTAACCTAACCTAACCTAACCTAACCCAACCTAACCCAACCCAACCCAACCTAACCTAACGTAACCTAACCTAACCTAACCTAACGTAACCTAACCTAACCTAACCCAACCTAACCTAACCTAACCTAACCCAACTCAACCCAACCTAACCTAATCTAACCTAACCTAACCTAACCTAACCTAACCAAACCTAACCTAACCTAACCTAACCTAACCTAACGACGGTTGCAAGCGCTTTCACATTAAATATAGCAGTTCCCCACTTTTAATGGTGAAAAACACTGCATCTCAGTAATTGACATTGTTTAATGCGGTTTTACGACGGTTCATATCTTAACCTAACCTAACATTCGCACTTGTATCTAAAAACGCTCTATTACACTGTTTTGTTCACAATTACGATATTTGCATAACCTCACAGTTTTTCACCAACTTATTGCAGTACAGAACGCTGTATCTCACTAAATGACATTGTTCTTTAAGGTTTCACGATGCTTGCATGCGCTTTAACGAGAATATCACAATATAGCAGTTTCGCACCTGTAACGGTAGAACACGCAGTATTTGGCTTGTTCATGCCGTTTTGTGTGCTTTCACAACATTTCACCTATCGCAGTTTAATACTCGCTATAAAACAACACTATCTCGTTAGATGACGTCGTTTTTGGTAGTTTCATGACGCTACCTAGCCTAAACTAACCTAACCTAACCTAACCTTCGCACTTCTATCGTTAGAAAACGTTTTACTCGCCACTTTACAATGTTTTCTACAAGATTACGACGGTTTCATGCGCTTTCACATTAGATATCCTAGTTCCCGACTTGTAATGTTGAAAAACACAACATCTCACTAAGTGACATTGTTTAATGCGGTTTTACGACGGTTGATATGTCAACCTAACCTAACATTCGCACTTGTATCTAAAGACGCTCAATTACACTGTTTCGTTCACAATTACGATATTTGCTTGACCTTACAGTTTCTCACCAACTTATTACAGTACAGAACGCTGTATCTCGCTAAATGACATCGTTCTTTAAGGTTTCACAATACTTGCATGCGCTTTACCGAGAATGTCACAACATAGCAGTTTCGCACTTGTAACGGTACAACACGCAGTATTTGGCTTGTTCATGCCGTTTTGTGTGCTTTCACAACATTTTACCTATCGCAGTTTCGTACTCGCAATAAAACAACACTATCTCGTTAGATGACGTCGTTTTTGGTAGTTTCACGACGCTACCTATCTTAAACTAACATAACTAAACCTAACCGAACCTTCGCACTTCTATCGTTAGAAAACGTTTTATTCGCTACTTTACAATGTTTTCTACAAGATTACGACGGTTTCATGCGCTTTCACATTAGATATCGCAGTTCCCGACTTGTAATGGTGAAAAACACAGCATCTCACTAAGTGACATTGTTTAATGCGGTTTTAGCGCGGTTCATATCTTAACCTAACCTAACCTTACCTAAACCAACCTAACCTAACCTAACCTAACCAAACCTTACCTAACATACCCTAACCTAACCTAACCTAACCTAACCAAACCTAACCTAACCTAACCTAACGTAACCTAACCTAACCTAACCTAACCTAACCTAACCTAACCTAACCTAACGACGTTTGCAAGCGCTTTCACATTAGATATCGCAGTTCCCGACTTGTAATGGTGAAAAACACTGCATCTCACTAAGTGACATTGATTAATGCGGTTTTACGACGGTTCATATCTTAACCTAACCTAACATTCGCACTTGTATTAAAAAACGCTCTATTACACTGTTTGGTTCACAATTAGGATATTTGCATAACCTCACAGTTTTTCACCAACTTATTGCAGTACAGAACGCTGTATCTCGCTAAATGACATCGTTCTTTAAGGTTTCACGATGCTTTCATGCGCTTTAACGAGAATATCACAATATAGCAATTTCGCACTTGTAACGGTAGAACACGCAGTATTTGGCTTGTTCATGCCGTTTTGTGTGCATTCACAACATTTCACCTATCGCAGTTTAATACTCGCAATAAAACAACACTATCTCGTTAGATGACGTCGTTTTTGGTAGTTTCACGACGCTACC
The DNA here is from genome assembly GCF_043290135.1 of Rhipicephalus microplus. Classification (NCBI taxonomy): domain Eukaryota; kingdom Metazoa; phylum Arthropoda; class Arachnida; order Ixodida; family Ixodidae; genus Rhipicephalus; species Rhipicephalus microplus. The sequence continues at coordinate 188,792 of NW_027464606.1, forward strand.
TAGCTTAAACTAACCTAACCTAACCTAACCTTCGCACTTCTATCGTTAGAAAACGTTTTACTCGCAACTTTACAATGTTTTCTACAAGATTACGACGGTTTCATGCGCTTTCACATTAGATATCGTAGTTCCCGACTTGTAATGTTGAAAAACACTACATCTCACTAAGTGACATTGTTTATAGCGGTTTTACGACGGTTGATATGTCAACCTAACCTAACATTCGCACTTGTATCTAAAGACGCTCAATTACACTGTTTCGTTCACAATTACGATATTTGCGTGACCTCGCAGTTTCTCACCAACTTATTACAGTACAGAATGCTGTATCTCGCTAAATGACATCGTTCTTTAAGGTTTCAGGATACTTGCATGCGCTTTACCGAGAATGTCACAACATAGCAGTTTCGCACTTGTAACGGTACAACACGCAGTATTTGGCTTGTTCATGCCGTTTTGTGTGCTTTCACAACATTTTACCTATCGCAGTTTCGTACTCGCATTAAAACACTATCTCGTTAGATGACGTCGTTTTTGGTGGTTTCACGACGCTACCTAGCTTAAACTAACATAACTCAAACTAACCGAACCTTCGCACTTCTATCGTTAGAAAACGTTTTATTCGCTACTTTACAATGTTTTCTACAAGATTACGACGGTTTCATGCGCTTTCACATTAGATATCGCAGTTCCCGACTTGTAATGGTGAAAAACACAGCATCTCACTAAGTGACATTGTTTAATGCGGTTTTAGCGCGGTTCATATCTTAACCTAACCTAACCTTACCTAAACCAACCTAACCTAACCTAACCTAACCAAACCTTACCTAACATACCCTAACCTAACCTAACCTAACCAAACCTAACCTAACCTAACCTAACCTAACCTAACGTAACCTAACCTAACCTAACCTAACCTAACGACGTTTGCAAGCGCTTTCACATTAGATATCGCAGTTCCCGACTTGTAATGGTGAAAAACACTGCATCTCACTAAGTGACATTGATTAATGCGGTTTTACGACGGTTCATATCTTAACCTAACCTAACATTCGCACTTGTATTAAAAAACGCTCTATTACACTGTTTCGTTCACAATTAGGATATTTGCATAACCTCACAGTTTTTCACCAACTTATTGCAGTACAGAACGCTGTATCTCGCTAAATGACATCGTTCTTTAAGGTTTCACGATGCTTTCATGCGCTTTAACGAGAATATCACAACATAGCAGTTTCGCACTTGTAACGGTACAACACGCAGTATTTGGCTTGTTCATGCCGTTTTGTGTGCTTTCACAACATTTCACCTATCGCAGTTTCGTACTCGCAATAAAACAACACTATCTCGTTAGATGACGTTGTTTTTGGTAGTTTCACGACGCTACCTAGCTTAAACTAACATAACTCAACCTAACATGACCTTCGCACTTCTATCGTTAGAAAACGTTTTACTCGCTACTTTACATTGCTTTCTACAACATTACGACGGTTTCAAGCGCTTTCACATTAGATATCACAGTTCCCAACTTGTAAAGGTGAAAAACACTGCATCTCACTAAGTGACATTGTTTAATGCGGTTTTACGACGGTTCATACCTTAACCTAACCTAACCTAACCTAACCTTACCTAACCTAACCTAACCTAACCCAACCCAACCCAACCTAACCTAACCTAACCTAACCTAAACTAACCTAACCCAACCTAACCTAACCTAACCTAACCTAACCCAACCTAACCCAACCCAACCCAACCTAACCTAACGTAACCTAACCTAACCTAACCTAACGTAACCTAACCTAACCTAACCTAACCCAACCTAACCTAACCTAACCTAACCCAACTCAACCCAACCTAACCTAATCTAACCTAACCTAACCTAACCTAACCTAACCTAACCTAACCTAACCTAACCTAACGACGGTTGCAAGCGCTTTCACATTAAATATCGCAGTTCCCCACTTTTAATGGTGAAAAACACTGCATCTCAGTAATTGACATTGTTTAATGCGGTTTTACGACGGTTCATATCTTAACCTAACCTAACATTCGCACTTGTATCTAAAAACGCTCTATTACACTGTTTTGTTCACAATTACGATATTTGCATAACCTCACAGTTTTTCACCAACTTATTGCAGTACAGAACGCTGTATCTCACTAAATGACATTGTTCTTTAAGGTTTCACGATGCTTGCATGCGCTTTAACGAGAATATCACAATATAGCAGTTTCGCACTTGTAACGGTAGAACACGCAGTATTTGGCTTGTTCATGCCGTTTTGTGTGCTTTCACAACATTTCACCTATCGCAGTTTAATACTCGCTATAAAACAACACTATCTCGTTAGATGACGTCGTTTTTGGTAGTTTCATGACGCTACCTAGCTTAAACTAACCTAACCTAACCTAACCTTCGCACTTCTATCGTTAGAAAACGTTTTACTCGCCACTTTACAATGTTTTCTACAAGATTACGATGGTTTCATGCGCTTTCACATTAGATATCCTAGTTCCCGACTTGTAATGTTGAAAAACACAACATCTCACTAAGTGACATTGTTTAATGCGGTTTTACGACGGTTGATATGTCAACCTAACCTAACATTCGCACTTGTATCTAAAGACGCTCAATTACACTGTTTCGTTCACAATTACGATATTTGCTTGACCTTACAGTTTCTCACCAACTTATTACAGTACAGAACGCTGTATCTCGCTAAATGACATCGTTCTTTAAGGTTTCACAATACTTGCATGCGCTTTACCGAGAATGTCACAACATAGCAGTTTCGCACTTGTAACGGTACAACACGCAGTATTGGGCTTGTTCATGCCGTTTTGTGTGCTTTCACAACATTTTACCTATCGCAGTTTCGTACTCGCAATAAAACAACACTATCTCGTTAGATGACGTCGTTTTTGGTAGTTTCACGACGCTACCTATCTTAAACTAACATAACTAAACCTAACCGAACCTTCGCACTTCTATCGTTAGAAAACGTTTTATTCGCTACTTTACAATGTTTTCTACAAGATTACGACGGTTTCATGCGCTTTCACATTAGATATCGCAGTTCCCGACTTGTAATGGTGAAAAACACAGCATCTCACTAAGTGACATTGTTTAATGCGGTTTTAGCGCGGTTCATATCTTAACCTAACCTAACCTTACCTAAACCAACCTAACCTAACCTAACCTAACCAAACCTTACCTAACATACCCTAACCTAACCTAACCTAACCTAACCAAACCTAACCTAACCTAACCTAACGTAACCTAACCTAACCTAACCTAACCTAACCTAACCTAACCTAACGACGTTTGCAAGCGCTTTCACATTAGATATCGCAGTTCCCGACTTGTAATGGTGAAAAACACTGCATCTCACTAAGTGACATTGATTAATGCGGTTTTACGACGGTTCATATCTTAACCTAACCTAACATTCGCACTTGTATTAAAAAACGCTCTATTACACTGTTTGGTTCACAATTAGGATATTTGCATAACCTCACAGTTTTTCACCAACTTATTGCAGTACAGAACGCTGTATCTCGCTAAATGACATCGTTCTTTAAAATTCCACGATGCTTTCATGCGCTTTAACGAGAATATCACAACATAGCAGTTTCGCACTTGTAACGGTAGAACACGCAGTATTTGGCTTGTTCATGCCGTTTTGTGTGCATTCACAACATTTCACCTATCGCAGTTTAATACTCGCAATAAAACAACACTATCTCGTTAGATGACGTCGTTTTTGGTAGTTTCACGACGCTACCTAGCTTAAACTAACCTAACCTAACCTAACCTTCGCACTTCTATCGTTAGAAAACGTTTTACTCGCAACTTTACATTGCTTTCTACAACATTACGACGGTTTCAAGCGCTTTCACATTAGATATCACAGTTCCCAACTTGTAAAGGTGAAAAACACTGCATCTCACTAAGTGACATTGTTTAATGCGGTTTTAAGACAGTTCATACCTTAACCTAACCTAACCTAACCTAACCTTACCTAACCTAACCTAACCTAACCCAACCCAACTCAACCTAACCTAACCTAACCTAACCTAAACTAACCTAACCCAACCTAACCTAACCTAACCTAACCCAACCTAACCCAACCCAACCCAACCTAACCTAACCTAAGCTAACCTAACCTAACCTAACCAAACCTAACCTAACCTAACTTAACCTAACCTAACGTAACCTTACCTGACCTAACCTAACCTAACGTAACCTAACCTAACCTAACATAACCTAACGTAACCTAACCTAACCTAACATAACCTAACGTAACCTAACCTAACCTAACCTAACGTAACGTAACCTAACCTAACCTAACCCAACCTAACCCAACCCAACCCAACCCAACCCAACAACACCAAACCCAACCTAACCTAACCTAACCTAACCTTACCTAACCTAACCAAATTATCCTTACCTAACCTAACCTAACCTAACGTAACCTAACCTAACCTAACCTAACGTAACCTAACCTAACCTAACGTAACCTAACCTAACCTAACCCAACCTAACCTAACCTAACCTAACCTAACCCAACTCAACCCAACCTAACCTAACCTAACCTAACCTAACCAAACCTAACCTAACCTAACCTAACCTAACCTAACCTAACCTAACGACGGTTGCAAGCGCTTTCACATTAAATATCGCAGTTCCCCACTTTTAATGGTGAAAAACACTGCATCTCAGTAATTGACATTGTTTAATGCGGTTTTACGACGGTTCATATCTTAACCTAACCTAACATTCGCACTTGTATCTAAAGACGCTCAATTACACTGTTTCGTTCACAATTACGATATTTGCTTGACCTCACAGTTTCTCACCAACTTATTACAGTACAGAACGCTGTATCTCGCTAAATGACATCGTTCTTGAAGGTTTCACGATACTTGCATGCGCTTTACCGAGAATGTCACAACATAGCAGTTTCGCACTTGTAACGGTACAACACGCAGTATTTGGCTTGTTCATGCCGTTTTGTGTGCTTTCACAACATTTTACCTATCGCAGTTTCGTACTCGCATTAAAACAACACTATCTCGTTAGATGACGTCGTTTTTGGTGGTTTCACGACGCTACCTAGCTTAAACTAACATAACTAAACCTAACATAACCTTCGCACTTCTATCGTTAGAAAACGTTTTACTCGCTACTTTACATTGCTTTCTACAACATTACGACGGTTTCAAGCGCTTTCACATTAGATATCGCAGTTCCCTACTTGTAAAGGTGAAAAACACTGCATCTCACTAAGTGACATTGTTTAATGCGGTTTTAGCGCGGTTCATATCTTAACCTAACCTAACCTAACCTAACCTAAGCCAACCTAACCTAACATAACCTAACCTAACCTAACCTAACCAAACCTAACCTAACGTAACCTAACCTAACCTAACCTAACCTAACCTAACCTAACCTAACGACGATTGCAAGCGCTTTCACATTAGATATCGCAGTTCCCGACTTGTAATGGTGAAAACACTGCATCTCACTAAGTGACATTGTTTAATGCGGTTTTAGGACGGTTGATATGTCAACCTAACCTAACATTCGCACTTGTATCTAAAGACGCTCAATTACACTGTTTCGTTCACAATTACGATATTTGCTTGACCTCACAGTTTCTCACCAATTTATTACAGTACAGAACGCTGTATCTCGCTAAATGACATCGTTCTTTAAGGTCTCACGATGCTTGCATGCGCTTTAACGAGAATATCACATTATAGCAGTTTCGCACTTGTAACGGTACAACACGCAGTATCTGGCTTGTTCAAGCCGTTTTGTGTACTTTCACAACATTTCACCTATTGCAGTTTCGTACATGCAATAAAACAACACTATCTCGTTAGATGACGTCCTTTTTGGTGGTCTCACGACGCTACATAGCTTAAACTAACATAACTCAAGCTAACCTTCGCACTTCTATCTTTAGAAAACGTTTTACTCGCAATTTTACAATGTTTTCTACAAGATTACGACGGTTTCATGCGCTTTCACATTAGATATCGTAGTTCCCGACTTGTAATGTTGAAAAACACTACATCTCACTAAGTGACATTGTTTAATGCGGTTTTACGACGGTTGATATCTCAACCTAACCTAACATTCACACTTGTATCTAAATACGCTCAATTACACTGTTTCGTTCACAATTACGATATTTGCTTGACCTCACAGTTTCTCACCAACTTATTACAGTACAGAACGCTGTATCTCGCTAAATGACATCGTTCTTTAAGGTTTCACGATACTTGCATGCGCTTTAACGAGAATATCACAATAAAGCAGTTTCGCACTTGTAACGGCACAAGGCGCAGTATCTGGCTAGTTCATGCCATTTTGTGTGCTTTCCCAATATTTCAACTATCGCAGTTTCGTACTCGCAATAAAACAACACTATCTCGTTAGATGACATCGTTTTTGGTGGTTTCACGACGCTACCTAGCTCAAACTAACCGAACCTTCGCACTTCTATCGTTAGAAAACGTTTTATTCGCTACTTTACAATGTTTTCTACAAGATTACGACGGTTTCATGCGCTTTCACATCAGATATCGCAGTTCCCGACTTGTAATGGTGGAAAACACAGCATCTCACTAAGTGACATTGTTTAATGCGGTTTTAGCGCGGTTCATATCTTAACCTAACCTAACCTTACCTAACCCAACCTAACCTAACCTAACCTAACCAAACCTTACGTAACATACCCTAACCTAACCTAACCTAACCTAACCAAACCTAACCTAACCTAACCTAACCTAACCCAACCCAACCCAACCTAACCTAACCTAACCTAACCTAAACTAACCTAACCTAACCCAACCTAACCTAACCTAACCTAACCTAACCCAACCTAACCCAACCCAACCCAACCTAACCTAACCTAAGCTAACCTAACCTAACCTAACCAAACCTAACCTAACCTAACTTAACCTAACCTAACGTAACCTAACCTAACCTATTCTAACGTAACCTAACCTTACCTGACCTAACCTAACCTAACGTAACCTAACCTAACCTAACATAACCTAACGTAACCTAACCTAACCTAACGTAACCTAACCTAACCTAACCCAACCTAACCCAACCCAACCCAACCCAACAACACCCAACCCAACCTAACCTAACCTAACCTAACCTTACCTAACCTAACCAAATTATCCTTACCTAACCTAACCTAACCTAACGTAACCTAACCTAACCTAACCTAACCTAACGTAACCTAACCTAACCTAACGTAACCTAACCTAACCTAACCTGACCTAACCCAACCTAACCTAACCTAACCTAACCCAACTCAACCCAACCTAACCTAATCTAACCTAACCTAACCTAACCTAACCTAACCAAACCTAACCTAACCTAACCTAACCTAACCTAACCTAACGACGGTTGCAAGCGCTTTCACATTAAATATCGCAGTTCCCCACTTTTAATGGTGAAAAACACTGCATCTCAGTAATTGACATTGTTTAATGCGGTTTTACGACGGTTCATATCTTAACCTAACCTAACATTCGCACTTGTATCTAAAAACGCTCTATTACACTGTTTTGTTCACAATTACGATATTTGCATAACCTCACAGTTTTTCACCAACTTATTGCAGTACAGAACGCTGTATCTCGCTAAATGACATTGTTCTTTAAGGTTTCACGATGCTTGCATGCGCTTTAACGAGAATATCACAATATAGCAGTTTCGCACTTGTAACGGTAGAACACGCAGTATTTGGCTTGTTCATGCCGTTTTGTGTGCTTTCACAACATTTCACCTATCGCAGTTTCGTACTCGCAATAGAAATACACTATCTCGTTAGATGTCGTCGTTTTTGGTGGTTTCACGACGCTACCTAGCTTAAACTAACATAACTCAACCTAACATAACCTTCGCACTTCTATCGTTAGAAAACGTTTTACTCGCTACTTTACATTGCTTTCTACAACATTACGACGGTTTCAAGCGCTTTCACATTAAATATCGCAGTTCCCAACTCTTAAAGGTGAAAAACACTGCATCTCACTAAGTGACATTGTTTATTGCGGTTTTACGACGGTTCATACCTTAACCTAACGTAACCTAACCTTACCTAACCCAACCTAACCTAACATAACCTAACCTAACCTAACCTAACCAAACCTAACCTAACGTAACCTAACCTAACCTAACCTAACCTAACCTAACCTAACGACGTTTGCAAGCGCTTTCACATTAGATATCGCAGTTCCCAACTTGTAATGGTGAAAAACACTGCATCTCACTAAGTGACATTGTTTAATGCGGTTTTACGACGGTTCATATCTTAACCTAACCTAACATTCGTACTTGTATTGAAAAACGCTCTATTACACTGTTTCGTTCACAATTACGATATTTGCATAACCTCACAGTTTTTCACCAACTTATTGCAGTACAGAACGCTGTATCTCGCTAAATGACATTGTTCTTTAAGGTTTCACGATGCTTGCATGCGCTTTAACGAGAATATCACAATATAGCAGTTTCGCACTTGTAACGGTAGAACACGCAGTATTTGGCTTGTTCATGCCGTTTTGTGTGCATTCACAACATTTCACCTATCGCAGTTTAATACTCGCAATAAAACAACACTATCTCGTTAGATGACGTCGTTTTTGGTAGTTTCACGACGCTACCTAGCTTAAACTAACCTAACCTAACCTAACCTTCGCACTTCTATCGTTAGAAAACGTTTTACTCGCAACTTTACAATGTTTTCTACAAGATTACGACGGTTTCATGCGCTTTCACATTAGATATCGTAGTTCCCGACTTGTAATGTTGAAAAACACTACATCTCACTAAGTGACATTGTTTAATGCGGTTTTACGACGGTTGATATGTCAACCTAACCTAACATTCGCACTTGTATCTAAAGACGCTCAATTACACTGTTTCGTTCACAATTACGATATTTGCTTGACCTCACAGTTTCTCACCAACTTATTACAGTACAGAACGCTGTATCTCGCTAAATGACATCGTTCTTTAAGGTTTCACGATACTTGCATGCGCTTTACCGAGAATGTCACAACATAGCACTTTCGCACTTGTAACGGTACAACACGCAGTATTTGGCTTGTTCATGCCGTTTTGTGTGCTTTCACAACATTTTACCTATCGCAGTTTCGTACTCGCAATAAAACAACACTATCTCGTTAGATGACGTCGTTTTTGGTGGTTTCACGACGCTACCTAGCTTAAACTAACATAACTCAACCTAACATAACCTTCGCACTTCTATCGTTAGAAAATGTTTTACTCGCTACTTTACATTGCTTTCTACAACATTACGACGGTTTCAAGCGCTTTCGCATTAAATATCGCAGTTCCCAACTTGTAAAGGTGAAAAACACTGCATCTCACTAAGTGACATTGTTTATTGCGGTTTTACGACGGTTCATACCTTAACCTAACGTAACCTAACCTAACCTAACCCAACCTAACCTAACATAACCTAACCTAACCTAACCTAACAAAACCTAACCTAACGTAACCTAACCTAACCTAACCTAACCTAACCTAACCTAACGACGTTTGCAAGCGCTTTCACATTAGATATCGCAGTTCCCAACTTGTAATGGTGAAAAACACTGCATCTCACTAAGTGACATTGTTTAATGCGGTTTTACGACGGTTCATATCTTAACCTAACCTAACATTCGTACTTGTATTGAAAAACGCTCTATTACACTGTTTCGTTCACAATTACGATATTTGCATAACCTCACAGTTTTTCACCAACTTATTGCAGTACAGAACGCTGTATCTCGCTAAATGACATTGTTCTTTAAGGTTTCACGATGCTTGCATGCGCTTTAACGAGAATATCACAATATAGCAGTTTCGCACTTGTAACGGTAGAACACGCAGTATTTGGCTTGTTCATGCCGTTTTGTGTGCATTCACAACATTTCACCTATCGCAGTTTAATACTCGCAATAAAACAACACTATCTCGTTAGATGACGTCGTTTTTGGTAGTTTCACGACGCTACCTAGCTTAAACTAACCTAACCTAACCTAACCTTCGCACTTCTATCGTTAGAAAACGTTTTACTCGCAACTTTACAATGTTTTCTACAAGATTACGACGGTTTCATGCGCTTTCACATTAGATATTGTAGTTCCCGACTTGTAATGTTGAAAAACACTACATCTCACTAAGTGACATTGTTTAATGCGGTTTTACGACGGTTGATATGTCAACCTAACCTAACATTCGCACTTGTATCTAAAGACGCTCAATTACACTGTTTCGTTCACAATTACGATATTTGCTTGACCTCACAGTTCCTCACCAACTTATTACAGTACAGAACGCTGTATCTCGCTAAATGACATCGTTCTTTAAGGTTTCACGATACTTGCATGCGCTTTACCGAGAATGTCACAACATAGCAGTATCGCACTTGTAACGGTACAACACGCAGTATTTGGCTTGTTCATGCCGTTTTGTGTGCTTTCACAACATTTTACCTATCGCAGTTTCGTACTCGCATAAAAACACTATCTCGTTAGATGACGTCGTTTTTGGTGGTTTCACGACGCTACCTAGCTTAAACTAACATAACTCAAACTAACCGAACCTTCGCACTTCTATCGTTAGAAAACGTTTTATTCGCTACTTTACAATGTTTTCTACAAGATTACGACGGTTTCATGCGCTTTCACATTAGATATCGCAGTTCCCGACTTGTAATGGTGAAAAACACAGCATCTCACTAAGTGACATTGTTTAATGCGGTTTTACGACGGTTGATATCTCAACCTAACCTAACATTCGCACTTGTATCTAAATACGCTCAATTACACTGTTTCGTTCACAATTACGATATTTGCTTGACCTCACAGTTTCTCACCAACTTATTACAGTACAGAACGCTGTATCTCGCTAAATGACATCGTTCTTTAAGGTTTCACGATACTTGCATGCGCTTTAACGAGAATATCACAAAAAATCAGTTTCGCACTTGTAACGGCACAAGGCGCAGTATCTGGCTAGTTCATGCCCTTTTGTGTGCTTTCCCAATATTTCAACTATCGCAGTTTCGTACTCGCAATAAAACAACACTATCTCGTTAGATGACATCGTTTTTGGTGGTTTCACGACGCTACCTAGCTCAAACTAACCGAACCTTCGCACTTCTATCGTTAGAAAACGTTTTATTCGCTACTTTACAATGTTTTCTACAAGATTACGACGGTTTCATGCGCTTTCACATCAGATATCGCAGTTCCCGACTTGTAATGGTGGAAAACACAGCATCTCACTAAGTGACATTGTTTAATGCGGTTTTAGCGCGGTTCATATCTTAACCTAACCTAACCTTACCTAACCCAACCTAACCTAACCTAACCTAACCAAACCTTACCTAACATACCCTAACCTAACCTAACCTAACCTAACCAAACCTAACCTAACCTAACCTAAGCTAACCCAACCAAACCCAACCTAACCTAACCTAACCTAACCTAACCTAAACTAACCTAACCTAACCCAACCTAACCTAACCTAACCTAACCTAACCCAACCTAACCCAACCCAACCCAACCTAACCTAACCTAAGCTAACCTAACCTAACCTAACCAAACCTAACCTAACTTAACTTAACCTAACCTAACGTAACCTAACCTAATCTATTCTAACGTAACCTAACCTTACCTGACCTAACCTAACCTGACCTAACCCAACCTAACCTAACCTAACCTAACCCAACTCAACCCAACCTAACCTAACCTAACCTAACCTAACCTAACCTAACCTAACCAAACCTAACCTAACCTAACCTATTCTAACCTAACCTAACCTAACGACGTTTGCAAGCGCTTTCACATTAGATATCGCAGTTCCCAACTTGTAATGGTGAAAAACACTGCATCTCACTAAGTGACATTGTTTAATGCGGTTTTACGACGGTTCATATCTTAACCTAACCTAACATTCGTACTTGTATTGAAAAACGCTCTATTACACTGTTTCGTTCACAATTACGATATTTGCATAACCTCACAGTTTTTCACCAACTTATTGCAGTACAGAACGCTGTATCTCGCTAAATGACATTGTTCTTTAAGGTTTCACGATGCTTGCAAGCGCTTTAACGAGAATATCACAATATAGCAGTTTCGCACTTGTAACGGTAGAACACGCAGTATTTGGCTTGTTCATGCCGTTTTGTGTGCATTCACAACATTTCACCTATCGCAGTTTAATACTCGCAATAAAACAACACTATCTCGTTAGATGACGTCGTTTTTGGTAGTTTCACGACGCTACCTAGCTTAAACTAACCTAACCTAACCTGACCTTCGCACTTCTATCGTTAGAAAACGTTTTACTCGCAACTTTACAATGTTTTCTACAAGATTACGACGGTTTCATGCGCTTTCACATTAGATATCGTAGTTCCCGACTTGTAATGTTGAAAAACACTACATCTCACTAAGTGACATTGTTTAATGCGGTTTTACGACGGTTGATATGTCAACCTAACCTAACATTCGCACTTGTATCTAAAGACGCTCAATTACACTGTTTCGTTCACAATTACGATATTTGCTTGACCTCACAGTTTCTCACCAACTTATTACAGTACAGAACGCTGTATCTCGCTAAATGACATCGTTCTTTAAGGTTTCACGATACTTGCATGCGCTTTACCGAGAATGTCACAACATAGCACTTTCGCACTTGTAACGGTACAACACGCAGTATTTGGCTTGTTCATGCCGTTTTGTGTGCTTTCACAACATTTTACCTATCGCAGTTTCGTACTCGCAATAAAACAACACTATCTCGTTAGATGACGTCGTTTTTGGTGGTTTCACGACGCTACCTAGCTTAAACTAACATAACTCAACCTAACATAACCTTCGCACTTCTATCGTTAGAAAACGTTTTACTCGCTACTTTACATTGCTTTCTACAACATTACGACGGTTTCAAGCGCTTTCACATTAAATATCGCAGTTCCCAACTTGTAAAGGTGGAAAACACTGCATCTCACTAAGTGACATTGTTTATTGCGGTTTTACGACGGTTCATACCTTAACCTAACGTAACCTAACCTAACCTAACCCAACCTAACCTAACATAACCTAACCTAACCTAACCTAACCAAACCTAACCTAACGTAACCTAACCTTACCTAACCTAACCTAACCTAACCTAACGACGTTTGCAAGCGCTTTCACATTAGATATCGCAGTTCCCAACTTGTAATGGTGAAAAACACTGCATCTCACTAAGTGACATTGTTTAATGCGGTTTTACGACGGTTCATATCTTAACCTAACCTAACATTCGTACTTGTATTGAAAAACGCTCTATTACACTGTTTCGTTCACAATTACGATATTTGCATAACCTCACAGTTTTTCACCAACTTATTGCAGTACAGAACGCTGTATCTCGCTAAATGACATTGTTCTTTAAGGTTTCACGATGCTTGCATGCGCTTTAACGAGAATATCACAATATAGCAGTTTCCCACTTGTAACGGTAGAACACGCAGTATTTGGCTTGTTCATGCCGTTTTGTGTGCATTCACAACATTTCACCTATCGCAGTTTAATACTCGCAATAAAACAACACTATCTCGTTAGATGACGTCGTTTTTGGTAGTTTCACGACGCTACCTAGCTTAAACTAACCTAACCTAACGTAACCTTCGCACTTCTATCGTCAGAAAACGTTTTACTCGCAACTTTACAATGTTTTCCACAAGATTACGACGGTTTCATGCGCTTTCACATTAGATATCGTAGTTCCCGACTTGTAATGTTGAAAAACACTACATCTCACTAAGTGACATTGTTTAATGCGGTTTTACGACGGTTGATATGTCAACCTAAGCTAACATTCGCACTTGTATCTAAAGACGCTCAATTACACTGTTTCGTTCACAATTACGATATTTGCTTGACCTCACAGTTTCTCACCAACTTATTACAGTACAGAACGCTGTATCTCGCTAAATGACATCGTTCTTTAAGGTTTCACGATACTTGCATGCGCTTTACCGAGAATGTCACAACATAGCACTTTCGCACTTGTAACGGTACAACACGCAGTATTTGGCTTGTTCATGCCGTTTTGTGTGCTTTCACAACATTTTACCTATCGCAGTTTCGTACTCGCATAAAAACACTATCTCGTTAGATGACGTCGTTTTTGGTGGTTTCACGACGCCACCTAGCTTAAACTAACATAACTCAAACTAACCGAACCTTCGCACTTCTATCGTTAGAAAACGTTTTATTCGCTACTTTACAATGTTTTCTACAAGATTACGACGGTTTCATGCGCTTTTACATTAGATATCGCAGTTCCCGACTTGTAATGGTGAAAAACACAGCATCTCACTAAGTGACATTGTTTAATGCGGTTTTAGCGCGGTTCATATCTTAACCTAACCTAACCTAACCTAACCTGACCTAACCCAACCTAACCTAACCTAACCTAACCTAACCCAACTCAACCCAACCTAACCTAATCTAACCTAACCTAACCTAACCTAACCTAACCAAACCTAACCTAACCTAACCTAACCTAACCTAACCTAACCTAACCTAACCTAACGACGGTTGCAAGCGCTTTCACATTAAATATCGCAGTTCCCCACTTTTAATGGTGAAAAACACTGCATCTCACTAATTGACATTGTTTAATGCGGTTTTACGACGGTTCATATCTTAACCTAACCTAACATTCGCACTTGTATCTAAAAACGCTCTATTACACTGTTTTGTTCACAATTACGATATTTGCATAACCTCACAGTTTTTCACCAACTTATTGCAGTACAGAACGCTGTATCTCGCTAAATGACATTGTTCTTTAAGGTTTCACGATGCTTGCATGCGCTTTAACGAGAATATCACAATATAGCAGTTTCGCACTTGTAACGGTAGAACACGCCGTATTTGGCTTGTTCATGCCGTTTTGTGTGCTTTCACAACATTTCACCTATCGCAGTTTAATACTCGCTATAAAACAACACTATCTCGTTAGATGACGTCGTTTTTGGTAGTTTCACGACGCTACCTAGCTTAAACTAACCTAACCTAACCTAACCTTCGCACTTCTATCGTTAGAAAACGTTTTACTCGCCACTTTACAATGTTTTCTACAAGATTACGACGGTTTCATGCGCTTTCACATTAGATATCGTAGTTCCCGACTTGTAATGTTGAAAAACACTACATCTCACTAAGTGACATTGTTTAATGCGGCTTTACGACGGTTGATATGTCAACCTAACCTAACATTCGCACTTGTATCTAAAGACGCTCAATTACACTGTTTCGTTCACAATTACGATATTTGCTTGACCTCACAGTTTCTCACCAACTTATTACAGTACAGAACGCTGTATCTCGCTAAATGACATCGTTCTTTAAGGTTTCACGATACTTGCATGCGCTTTACCGAGAATGTCACAACATAGCACTTTCGCACTTGTAACGGTACAACACGCAGTATTTGGCTTGTTCATGCCGTTTTGTGTGCTTTCACAACATTTTACCTATCGCAGTTTCGTACTCGCAATAAAACAACACTATCTCGTTAGATGACGTCGTTTTTTGTGGTTTCATGACGCTACCTAGCTTAAACTAACATAACTCAAGCTAACCTTCGCACTTCTATCTTTAGAAAACGTTTTACTCGCAATTTTACAATGTTTTCTACAAGATTACGACGGTTTCATGCGCTTTCACATTAGATATCGTAGTTCCCGACTTGTAATGTTGAAAAACACCACATCTCACTAAGTGACATTGTTTAATGCGGTTTTACGACGGTTGATATCTCAACCTAACCTAACATTCGCACTTGTATCTAAATACGCTCAATCACACTGTTTCGTTCACAATTACGATATTTGCTTGACCTCACAGTTTCTCACCAACTTATTACAGTACAGAACGCTGTATCTCGCTAAATGACATCGTTCTTTAAGGTTTCACGATACTTGCATGCGCTTTAACGAGAATATCACAATAAAGCAGTTTCGCACTTGTAACGGCACAAGGCGCAGTATCTGGCTAGTTCATGCCATTTTGTGTGCTTTCCCAATATTTCAACTATCGCAGTTTCGTACTCGCAATAAAACAACACTATCTCGTTAGATGACATTGTTTTTGGTGGTTTCACGACGCTACCTAGCTCAAACTAACCGAACCTTCGCACTTCTATCGTTAGAAAACGTTTTATTCGCTACTTTACAATGTTTTCTACAAGATTACGACGGTTTCGTGCGCTTTCACATCAGATATCGCAGTTCCCGACTTGTAATGGTGGAAAACACAGCATCTCACTAAGTGACATTGTTTAATGCGGTTTTAGCGCGGTTCATATCTTAACCTAACCTAACCTTACCTAACCCAACCTAACCTAACCTAACCTAACCAAACCTTACCTAACATACCCTAACCTAACCTAACCTAACCTAACCAAACCTAACCTAACCTAACCTAACGTAACCCAACCCAACCCAACCTAACCTAACCTAACCTAACCTAACCTAAACTAACCTAACCTAACCCAACCTAACCTAACCTAACCTAACCTAACCCAACCTAACCCAACCCAACCCAACCTAACCTAACCTAAGCTAACCTAACCTAACCTAACCAAACCTAACCTAACCTAACTTAACCTAACCTAACGTAACCTAACCTAACCTATTCTAACGTAACCTAACCTTACCTGACCTAACCTAACCTAACGTAACCTAACCTAACCTAACATAACCTAACGTAACCTAACCTAACCTAACCTAACGTAACCTAACCTAACCTAACCCAACCTAACCCAACCCAACCCAACCCAACAACACCCAACCCAACCTAACCTAACCTAACCTAACCTTACCTAACCTAACCAAATTATCCTTACCTAACCTAACCTAACCTAACGTAACCTAACCTAACCTAACCTAACGTAACCTAACCTAACCTAACGTAACCTAACCTAACCTAACCTGACCTAACCCAACCTAACCTAACCTAACCTAACCTAACCCAACTCAACCCAACCTAACCTAATCTAACCTAACCTAACCTAACCTAACCTAACCTAACCAAACCTAACCTAACCTAACCTAACCTAACCTAACCTAACCTAACGACGGTTGCAAGCGCTTTCACATTAAATATCGCAGTTCCCCACTTTTAATGGTGAAAAACACTGCATCTCAGTAATTGACATTGTTTAATGCGGTTTAACGACGGTTCATATCTTAACCTAACCTAACATTCGCACTTGTATCTAAAAACGCTCTATTACACTGTTTTGTTCACAATTACGATATTTGCATAACCTCACAGTTTTTCACCAACTTATTGCAGTACAGAACGCTGTATCTCGCTAAATGACATTGTTCTTTAAGGTTTCACGATGCTTGCATGCGCTTTAACGAGAATATCACAATATAGCAGTTTCGCACTTGTAACGGTAGAACACGCAGTATTTGGCTTGTTCATGCCGTTTTGTGTGCATTCACAACATTTCACCTATCGCAGTTTAATACTCGCAATAAAACAACACTATCTCGTTAGATGACGTCGTTTTTGGTAGTTTCACGACGCTACCTAGCTTAAACTAACCTAACCTAACCTAACCTTCGCACTTCTATCGTTAGAAAACGTTTTACTCGCAACTTTACAATGTTTTCTACAAGATTACGACGGTTTCATGCGCTTTCACATTAGATATCGTAGTTTCCGACTTGTAATGTTGAAAAACACTACATCTCACTAAGTGACATTGTTTAATGCGGTTTTACGACGGTTGATATGTCAACCTAACCTAACATTCGCACTTGTATCTAAAGACGCTCAATTACACTGTTTCGTTCACAATTACGATATTTGCTTGACCTCACAGTTTCTCACCAACTTATTACAGTACAGAACGCTGTATCTCGCTAAATGACATCGTTCTTTAAGGTTTCACGATACTTGCATGCGCTTTACCGAGAATGTCACAACATAGCACTTTCGCACTTGTAACGGTACAACACGCAGTATTTGGCTTGTTCATGCCGTTTTGTGTGCTTTCACAACATTTTACCTATCGCAGTTTCGTACTCGCAATAAAACAACACTATCTCGTTAGATGACGTCGTTTTTTGTGGTTTCATGACGCTACCTAGCTTAAACTAACATAACTCAAGCTAACCTTCGCACTTCTATCTTTAGAAAACGTTTTACTCGCAATTTTACAATGTTTTCTACAAGATTACGACGGTTTCATGCGCTTTCACATTAGATATCGTAGTTCCCGACTTGTAATGTTGAAAAACACTACATCTCACTAAGTGACATTGTTTAATGCGGTTTTACGACGGTTGATATCTCAACCTAACCTAACATTCGCACTTGTATCTAAATACGCTCAATCACACTGTTTCGTTCACAATTACGATATTTGCTTGACCTCACAGTTTCTCACCAACTTATTACAGTACAGAACGCTGTATCTCGCTAAATGACATCGTTCTTTAAGGTTTCACGATACTTGCATGCGCTTTAACGAGAATATCACAATAAAGCAGTTTCGCACTTGTAACGGCACAAGGCGCAGTATCTGGCTAGTTCATGCCATTTTGTGTGCTTTCCCAATATTTCAACTATCGCAGTTTCGTACTCGCAATAAAACAACACTATCTCGTTAGATGACATTGTTTTTGGTGGTTTCACGACGCTACCTAGCTCAAACTAACCGAACCTTCGCACTTCTATCGTTAGAAAACGTTTTATTCGCTACTTTACAATGTTTTCTACAAGATTACGACGGTTTCGTGCGCTTTCACATCAGATATCGCAGTTCCCGACTTGTAATGGTGGAAAACACAGCATCTCACTAAGTGACATTGTTTAATGCGGTTTTAGCGCGGTTCATATCTTAACCTAACCTAACCTTACCTAACCCAACCTAACCTAACCTAACCTAACCAAACCTTACCTAACATACCCTAACCTAACCTAACCTAACCTAACCAAACCTAACCTAACCTAACCTAACGTAACCCAACCCAACCCAACCTAACCTAACCTAACCTAACCTAACCTAAACTAACCTAACCTAACCCAACCTAACCTAACCTAACCTAACCTAACCCAACCTAACCCAACCCAACCCAACCTAACCTAACCTAAGCTAACCTAACCTAACCTAACCAAACCTAACCTAACCTAACTTAACCTAACCTAACGTAACCTAACCTAACCTATTCTAACGTAACCTAACCTTACCTGACCTAACCTAACCTAACGTAACCTAACCTAACCTAACATAACCTAACGTAACCTAACCTAACCTAACCTAACGTAACCTAACCTAACCTAACCCAACCTAACCCAACCCAACCCAACCCAACAACACCCAACCCAACCTAACCTAACCTAACCTAACCTTACCTAACCTAACCAAATTATCCTTACCTAACCTAACCTAACCTAACGTAACCTAACCTAACCTAACCTAACGTAACCTAACCTAACCTAACCTGACCTAACCCAACCTAACCTAACCTAACCTAACCTAACCCAACTCAACCCAACCTAACCTAATCTAACCTAACCTAACCTAACCTAACCTAACCTAACCAAACCTAACCTAACCTAACCTAACCTAACCTAACCTAACCTAACGACGGTTGCAAGCGCTTTCACATTAAATATCGCAGTTCCCCACTTTTAATGGTGAAAAACACTGCATCTCAGTAATTGACATTGTTTAATGCGGTTTAACGACGGTTCATATCTTAACCTAACCTAACATTCGCACTTGTATCTAAAAACGCTCTATTACACTGTTTTGTTCACAATTACGATATTTGCATAACCTCACAGTTTTTCACCAACTTATTGCAGTACAGAACGCTGTATCTCGCTAAATGACATTGTTCTTTAAGGTTTCACGATGCTTGCATGCGCTTTAACGAGAATATCACAATATAGCAGTTTCGCACTTGTAACGGTAGAACACGCAGTATTTGGCTTGTTCATGCCGTTTTGTGTGCATTCACAACATTTCACCTATCGCAGTTTAATACTCGCAATAAAACAACACTATCTCGTTAGATGACGTCGTTTTTGGTAGTTTCACGACGCTACCTAGCTTAAACTAACCTAACCTAACCTAACCTTCGCACTTCTATCGTTAGAAAACGTTTTACTCGCAACTTTACAATGTTTTCTACAAGATTACGACGGTTTCATGCGCTTTCACATTAGATATCGTAGTTTCCGACTTGTAATGTTGAAAAACACTACATCTCACTAAGTGACATTGTTTAATGCGGTTTTACGACGGTTGATATGTCAACCTAACCTAACATTCGCACTTGTATCTAAAGACGCTCAATTACACTGTTTCGTTCACAATTACGATATTTGCTTGACCTCACAGTTTCTCACCAACTTATTACAGTACAGAACGCTGTATCTCGCTAAATGACATCGTTCTTTAAGGTTTCACGATACTTGCATGCGCTTTACCGAGAATGTCACAACATAGCACTTTCGCACTTGTAACGGTACAACACGCAGTATTTGGCTTGTTCATGCCGTTTTGTGTGCTTTCACAACATTTTACCTATCGCAGTTTCGTACTCGCAATAAAACAACACTATCTCGTTAGATGACGTCGTTTTTGGTGGTTTCACGACGCTACCTAGCTTAAACTAACATAACTCAACCTAACATAACCTTCGCACTTCTGTCGTTAGAAAACGTTTTACTCGCTACTTTACATTGCTTTCTACAACATTATGACGGTTTCATGCGCTTTCACATTAGATATCGCAGTTCCCGACTTGTAATGGTGAAAAACACAGCATCTCACTAAGTGACATTGTTTAATGCGGTTTTAGCGCGGTTCATATCTTAACCTAACCTAACCTAACCTAACCTAACCTGACCTAACCCAACCTAACCTAACCTAACCTAACCTAACCTAACCCAACTCAACCCAACCTAACCTAATCTGACCTAACCTAACCTAACCTAACCTAACCTAACCTAACGACGGTTGCAAGCGCTTTCACATTAAATATCGCAGTTCCCCACTTTTAATGGTGAAAAACACTGCATCTGACTAATTGACATTGTTTAATGCGGTTTTACGACGGTTCATATCTTAACCTAACCTAACATTCGCACTTGTATCTAAAAACGCTCTATTACACTGTTTTGTTCACAATTACGATATTTGCATAACCTCACAGTTTTTCACCAACTTATTGCAGTACAGAACGCTGTATCTCGCTAAATGACATTGTTCTTTAAGGTTTCACGATGCTTGCATGCGCTTTAACGAGAATATCACAATATAGCAGTTTCGCACTTGTAACGGTAGAACACGCCGTATTTGGCTTGTTCATGCCGTTTTGTGTGCTTTCACAACATTTCACCTATCGCAGTTTAATACTCGCTATAAAACAACACTATCTCGTTAGATGACGTCGTTTTTGGTAGTTTCACGACGCTACCTAGCTTAAACTAACCTAACCTAACCTAACCTTCGCACTTCTATCGTTAGAAAACGTTTTACTCGCCACTTTACAATGTTTTCTACAAGATTACGACGGTTTCATGCGCTTTCACATTAGATATCGTAGTTCCCGACTTGTAATGTTGAAAAACACTACATCTCACTAAGTGACATTGTTTAATGCGGCTTTACGACGGTTGATATGTCAACCTAACCTAACATTCGCACTTGTATCTAAAGACGCTCAATTACACTGTTTCGTTCACAATTACGATATTTGCTTGACCTCACAGTTTCTCACCAACTTATTACAGTACAGAACGCTGTATCTCGCTAAATGACATCGTTCTTTAAGGTTTCACGATACTTGCATGCGCTTTACCGAGAATTTCACAACATAGCACTTTCGCACTTGTAACGGTACAACACGCAGTATTTGGCTTGTTCATGCCGTTTTGTGTGCTTTCACAACATTTTACCTATCGCAGTTTCGTACTCGCAATAAAACAACACTATCTCGTTAGATGACGTCGTTTTTGGTGGTTTCATGACGCTACCTAGCTTAAACTAACATAACTCAACCTAACATAACCTTCGCACTTCTATCGTTAGAAAACGTTTTACTCGCTACTTTACATTGCTTTCTACAACATTACGACGGTTTCAAGCGCTTTCACATTAGATATCGCAGTTCTCAACTTGTAAAGGTGAAAAACACTGCATCTCACTAAGTGACATTGTTTATTGCGGTTTTACGACGGTTCATACCTTAACCTAACGTAACCTAACCTAACCTAACCCAACCTAACCTAACATAACCTAACCTAACCTAACCTAACCTAACCAAACCTAACCTAACGTAACCTAACCTAACCTAACCTAACCTAACGACGTTTGCAAGCGCTTTCACATTAGATATCGCAGTTCCCAACTTGTAATGGTGAAAAACACTGCATCTCACTAAGTGACATTGTTTAATGCGGTTTTACGACGGTTCATATCTTAACCTAACCTAACATTCGTACTTGTATTGAAAAACGCTCTATTACACTGTTTCGTTCACAATTACGATATTTGCATAACCTCACAGTTTTTCACCAACTTATTGCAGTACAGAACGCTGTATCTCGCTAAATGACATTGTTCTTTAAGGTTTCACGATGCTTGCATGCGCTTTAACGAGAATATCACAATATAGCAGTTTCGCACTTGTAACGGTAGAACACGCAGTATTTGGCTTGTTCATGCCGTTTTGTGTGCATTCACAACATTTCACCTATCGCAGTTTAATACTCGCAATAAAACAACACTATCTCGTTAGACGACGTCGTTTTTGGTAGTTTCACGACGCTACCTAGCTTAAACTAACCTAACCTAACCTAACCTTCGCACTTCTATCGTTAGAAAACGTTTTACTCGCAACTTTACAATGTTTTCTACAAGATTACGACGGTTTCATGCGCTTTCACATTAGATATCGTAGTTCCCCACTTGTAATGTTGAAAAACACTACATCTCACTAAGTGACATTGTTTAATGCGGTTTTACGACGGTTGATATGTCAACCTAACCTAACATTCGCACTTGTATCTAAAGAAGCTCAATTACACTGTTTCGTTCACAATTACGATATTTGCTTGACCTCACTGTTTCTCACCAACTTATTACAGTACAGAACGCTGTATCTCGCTAAATGACATCGTTCTTTAAGGTTTCACGATACTTGCATGCGCTTTACCGAGAATGTCACAACATAGCAGTTTCGCACTTGTAACGGTACAACACGCAGTATTTGGCTTGTTCATGCCGTTTTGTGTGCTTTCACAACATTTTACCTATCGCAGTTTCGTACTCGCATTAAACACTATCTCGTTAGATGACGTCGTTTTTGGTGGTTTCACGACGCTACCTAGCTTAAACTAACATAACTCAAACTAACCGAACCTTCGCACTTCTATCGTTAGAAAACGTTTTATTCGCTACTTTACAATGTTTTCTACAAGATTACGACGGTTTCATGCGCTTTCACATTAGATATCACAGTTCCCAACTTGTAAAGGTGAAAAACACTGCATCTCACTAAGTGACATTGTTTAATGCGGTTTGACGACGGTTCATACCTTAACCTAACCTAACCTAACCTAACCTAACCTTACCTAACCTAACCTAACCCAACCCAACCCAACCTAACCTAACCTAACCTAACCTAAACTAACCTAACCCAACCTAACCTAACCTAACCTAACCCAACCTAACCCAACCCAACCCAACCTAACCTAACCTAAGCTAACCTAACCTACCCTAACCAAACCGAACCTAACCTAACCTAACCTAACGTAACCTAACCTAACCTATTCTAACGTAACCTAACCTTACCTGACCTAACCTAACCTAACGTAACCTAACCTAACCTAACATAACCTAACGTAACCTAACCTAACCTAACCTAACGTAACCTAACCTAACCTAACCCAACCTAACCCAACCCAACCCAACCCAACACCCAACCCAACCTAACCTAACCTAACCTAACCTTACCTAACCTAACCAAATTATCCTTACCTAACCTAACCTAACCTAACGTAACCTAACCTAACCTAACCTAACGTAACCTAACCTAACCTAACGTAACCTAACCTAACCTAACCCAACCTAACCTAACCTAACCTAACCTAACCCAACTCAACCCAACCTAACCTAATCTAACCTAACCTTACCTAACCTAACCTAACCTAACCTAACCTAACCTAACCTAACGACGGTTGCAAGCGCTTTCACATTAAATATCGCAGTTCCCCACTTTTAATGGTGAAAACACTGCATCTCAGTAATTGACATTGTTTAATGCGGTTTTACGACGGTTCATATCTTAACCTAACCTAACATTCGCACTTGTATCTAAAAACACTCTATTACACTGTTTTGTTCACAATTATGATATTTGCATAACCTCACAGTTTTAAACCAACTTATTGCAGTACAGAACGCTGTATCTCGCTAAATGACATTGTTCTTTAAGGTTTCATGATGCTTGCATGCGCTTTAACGAGAATATCACAATATAGCAGTTTCGCACTTGTAACGGTAGAACACGCAGTATTTGGCTTGTTCATGCCGTTTTGTGTGCTTTCACAACATTTCACCTATCGCAGTTTAATACTCGCTATAAAACAACACTATCTCGTTAGATGACGTCGTTTTTGGTAGTTTCACGACGCTACCTAGCTTAAACTAACCTAACCTAACCTAACCTTCGCACTTCTATCGTTAGAAAACGTTTTACTCGCCACTTTACAATGTTTTCTACAAGATTACGACGGTTTCATGCGCTTTCACATTAGATATCGTAGTTCCCGACTTGTAATGTTGAAAAACACTACATCTCACTAAGTGACATTGTTTAATGCGGTTTTACGACGGTTGATATGTCAACCTAACCTAACATTCGCACTTGTATCTAAAAACGCTCTATTACACTGTTTCGTTCACAATTACGATATTTGCATAACCTCACAGTTTTTCACCAACTTATTGCAGTACAGAACGCTGTATCTCGCTAAATGACATTGTTCTTTAAGGTTTCACGATGCTTGCATGCGCTTCAACGAGAATATCACAATATAGCAGTTTCGCACTTGTAACGGTAGAACACGCAGTATTTGGCTTGTTCATGCCGTTTTGTGTGCATTCACAACATTTCACCTATCGCAGTTTAATACTCGCAATAAAACAACACTATCTCGTTAGATGACGTCGTTTTTGGTAGTTTCACGACGCTACCTAGCTTAAACTAACCTAACTTAACCTAACCTTCGCACTTCTATCGTTAGAAAACGTTTTACTCGCAACTTTACAATGTTTTCTACTAGATTACGACGGTTTCATGCGCTTTCACATTAGATTTCGTAGTTCCCGACTTGTAATGTTGAAAAACACTACATCTCACTAAGTGACATTGTTTAATGCGGTTTTACGACGGTTGATATGTCAACCTAACCTAACATTCGCACTTGTATCTAAAGACGCTCAATTACACTGTTTCGTTCACAATTACGATATTTGCTTGACCTCACAGTTTCTCACCAACTTATTACAGTACAGAACGCTGAATCTCGCTAAATGACATCGTTCTTTAAGGTTTCACGATACTTGCATGCGCTTTACCGAGAATGTCACAACATAGCAGTTTCGCACTTGTAACGGTACAACACGCAGTATTTGGCTTGTTCATGCCGTTTTGTGTGCTTTCACAACATTTTACCTATCGTAGTTTCGTACTCGCATTAAAACAACACTATCTCGTTAGATGACGTCGTTTTTGGTGGTTTCACGACGCTACCTAGCTTAAACTAACATAACTCAACCTAACATAATCTTCGCACTTCTATCGTTAGAAAACGTTTTACTCGCTACTTTACATTGCTTTCTACAACATTACGACGGTTTCAAGCGCTTTCACATTAGATATCGCAGTTCCCAACTTGTAAAGGTGAAAAACACTGCATCTCACTAAGTGACATTGTTTAATGCGGTTTTAGCGCGGTTCATATCTTAACCTAACCTAACCTAACCTAACCTAACCTAACCTAACCCAACCTAACCTAACATAACCTAACCTAACCTAACCTAACCAAACCTAACCTAACGTAACCTAACCTAACCTAACCTAACCTAACCTAACGATGTTTGCAAGCGCTTTCACATTAGATATCGCAGTTCCCGACTTGTAATGGTGAAAACACTGCATCTCACTAAGTTACATTGTTTAATGCGGTTTTAGGACGGTTGATATGTCAACCTAACCTAACATTCGCACTTGTATCTAAAGACGCTCAATTACACTGTTTCGTTCACAATTACGATATTTGCTTGACCTCACAGTTTCTCACCAATTTATTACAGTACAGAACGCTGTATCTCGCTAAATGACATCGTTCTTTAAGGTCTCACGATGCTTGCATGCGCTTTAACGAGAATATCACATTATAGCAGTTTCGCACTTGTAACGGTACAACACGCAGTATCTGGCTTGTTCAAGCCGTTTTGTGTACTTTCACAACATTTCACCTATTGCAGTTTCGTACATGCAATAAAACAACACTATCTCGTTAGATGACGTCCTTTTTGGTGGTCTCACGACGCTACATAGCTTAAACTAACATAACTCAAGCTAACCTTCGCACTTCTATCTTTAGAAAACGTTTTACTCGCAATTTTACAATGTTTTCTACAAGATTACGACGGTTTCATGCGCTTTCACATTAGATATCGTAGTTCCCGACTTGTAATGTTGAAAAACACTACATCTCACTAAGTGACATTGTTTAATGCGGTTTTACGACGGTTGATATCTCAACCTAACCTAACATTCGCACTTGTATCTAAATACGCTCAATTACACTGTTTCGTTCACAATTACGATATTTGCTTGACCTCACAGTTTCTCACCAACTTATTACAGTACAGAACGCTGTATCTCGCTAAATGACATCGTTCTTTAAGGTTTCACGATACTTGCATGCGCTTTAACGAGAATATCACAATAAAGCAGTTTCGCACTTGTAACGGCACAAGGCGCAGTATCTGGCTAGTTCATGCCATTTTGTGTGCTTTCCCAATATTTCAACTATCGCAGTTTCGTACTCGCAATAAAACAACACTATCTCGATAGATGACATCGTTTTTGGTGGTTTCACGACGCTACCTAGCTCAAACTAACCGAACCTTCGCACTTCTATCGTTAGAAAACGTTTTATTCGCTACTTTACAATGTTTTCTACAAGATTACGACGGTTTCATGCGCTTTCACATCAGATATCGCAGTTCCCGACTTGTAATGGTGGAAAACACAGCATCTCACTAAGTGACAGTGTTTAATGCGGTTTTACGACGGTTGATATGTCAACCTAACCTAACATTCGCACTTGTATCTAAAGACGCTCAATTACACTGTTTCGTTCACAATTACGATATTTGCTTGACCTCACAGTTTCTCACCAACTTATTACAGTACAGAACGCTGTATCTCGCTAAATGACATCGTTCTTTAAGGTTTCACGATACTTGCATGCGCTTTACCGAGAATGTCACAACATAGCACTTTCGCACTTGTAACGGTACAACACGCAGTATTTGGCTTGTTCATGCCGTTTTGTGTGCATTCACAACATTTCACCTATCGCAGTTTAATACTCGCAATAAAACAACACTATCTCGTTAGACGACGTCGTTTTTGGTAGTTTCACGACGCTACCTAGCTTAAACTAACCTAACCTAACCTAACCTTCGCACTTCTATCGTTAGAAAACGTTTTACTCGCAACTTTACAATGTTTTCTACAAGATTACGACGGTTTCATGCGCTTTCACATTAGATATCGTAGTTCTCAACTTGTAAAGGTGAAAAACACTGCATCTCACTAAGTGACATTGTTTATTGCGGTTTTACGACGGTTCATACCTTAACCTAACGTAACCTAACCTAACCTAACCCAACCTAACCTAACATAACCTAACCTAACCTAACCTAACCTAACCTAACCTAACCAAACCTAACCTAACGTAACGTAACCTAACCTAACCTAACCTAACCTAACCTAACGACGTTTGCAAGCGCTTTCACATTAGATATCGCAGTTCCCAACTTGTAATGGTGAAAAACACTGCATCTCACTAAGTGACATTGTTTAATGCGGTTTTACGACGGTTCATATCTTAACCTAACCTAACATTCGTACTTGTATTGAAAAACGCTCTATTACACTGTTTCGTTCACAATTACGATATTTGCATAACCTCACAGTTTTTCACCAACTTATTGCAGTACAGAACGCTGTATCTCGCTAAATGACATTGTTCTTTAAGGTTTCACGATGCTTGCATGCGCTTTAACGAGAATATCACAATATAGCAGTTTCGCACTTGTAACGGTAGAACACGCAGTATTTGGCTTGTTCATGCCGTTTTGTGTGCATTCACAACATTTCACCTATCGCAGTTTAATACTCGCAATAAAACAACACTATCTCGTTAGACGACGTCGTTTTTGGTAGTTTCACGACGCTACCTAGCTTAAACTAACCTAACCTAACCTAACCTTCGCACTTCTATCGTTAGAAAACGTTTTACTCGCAACTTTACAATGTTTTCTACAAGATTACGACGGTTTCATGCGCTTTCACATTAGATATCGTAGTTCCCCACTTGTAATGTTGAAAAACACTACATCTCACTAAGTGACATTGTTTAATGCGGTTTTACGACGGTTGATATGTCAACCTAACCTAACATTCGCACTTGTATCTAAAGAAGCTCAATTACACTGTTTCGTTCACAATTACGATATTTGCTTGACCTCACAGTTTTTCACCAACTTATTGCAGTACAGAACGCTGTATCTCGCTAAATGACATTGTTCTTTAAGGTTTCACGATGCTTGCATGCGCTTCAACGAGAATATCACAATATAGCAGTTTCGCACTTGTAACGGTAGAACACGCAGTATTTGGCTTGTTCATGCCGTTTTGTGTGCATTCACAACATTTCACCTATCGCAGTTTAATACTCGCAATAAAACAACACTATCTCGTTAGATGACGTCGTTTTTGGTAGTTTCACGACGCTACCTAGCTTAAACTAACCTAACTTAACCTAACCTTCGCACTTCTATCGTTAGAAAACGTTTTACTCGCAACTTTACAATGTTTTCTACTAGATTACGACAGTTTCATGCGCTTTCACATTAGATTTCGTAGTTCCCGACTTGTAATGTTGAAAAACACTACATCTCACTAAGTGACATTGTTTAATGCGGTTTTACGACGGTTGATATGTCAACCTAACCTAACATTCGCACTTGTATCTAAAGACGCTCAATTACACTGTTTTGTTCACAATTACGATATTTGCTTGACCTCACAGTTTCTCACCAACTTATTACAGTACAGAACGCTGAATCTCGCTAAATGACATCGTTCTTTAAGGTTTCACGATATTTGCATGCGCTTTACCGAGAATGTCACAACATAGCAGTTTCGCACTTGTAACGGTACAACACGCAGTATTTGGCTTGTTCATGCCGTTTTGTGTGCTTTCACAACATTTTACCTATCGTAGTTTCGTACTCGCATTAAAACAACACTATCTCGTTAGATGACGTCGTTTTTGGTGGTTTCACGACGCTACCTAGCTTAAACTAACATAACTCAACCTAACATAATCTTCGCACTTCTATCGTTAGAAAACGTTTTACTCGCTACTTTACATTGCTTTCTACAACATTACGACGGTTTCAA
Source organism: Rhipicephalus microplus (assembly GCF_043290135.1). Taxonomy (NCBI): domain Eukaryota; kingdom Metazoa; phylum Arthropoda; class Arachnida; order Ixodida; family Ixodidae; genus Rhipicephalus; species Rhipicephalus microplus. The sequence goes on from NW_027464606.1 coordinate 218,647, forward strand.
GCGCTTTCACATTAGATATCGCAGTTCCCAACTTGTAAAGGTGAAAAACACTGCATCTCACTAAGTGACATTGTTTAATGCGGTTTTAGCGCGGTTCATATCTTAACCTAACCTAACCTAACCTAACCTAACCTAACCTAACCCAACCTAACCTAACATAACCTAACCTAACCTAACCTAACCAAACCTAACCTAACGTAACCTAACCTAACCTAACCTAACCTAACCTAACGATGTTTGCAAGCGCTTTCACATTAGATATCGCAGTTCCCGACTTGTAATGGTGAAAACACTGCATCTCACTAAGTTACATTGTTTAATGCGGTTTTACGACGGTTGATATGTCAACCTAACCTAACATTCGCACTTGTATCTAAAGACGCTCAAGTACACTGTTTCGTTCACAATTACGATATTTGCTTGACCTCACAGTTTCTCACCAACTTATTACAGTACAGAACGCTGTATCTCGCTAAATGACATCGTTCTTTAAGGTTTCACGATACTTGCATGCGCTTTACCGAGAATGTCACAACATAGCACTTTCGCACTTGTAACGGTACAACACGCAATATTTGGCTTGTTCATGCCGTTTTGTGTGCTTTCACAACATTTCACCTATCGCAGTTTAATACTCGCTATAAAACAACACTATCTCGTTAGATGACGTCGTTTTTGGTAGTTTCACGACGCTACCTAGCTTAAACTAACCTAACCTAACCTAACCTTCGCACTTCTATCGTTAGAAAACGTTTTACTCGCCACTTTACAATGTTTTCTACAAGATTACGACGGTTTCATGCGCTTTCACATTAGATATCGTAGTTCCCGACTTGTAATGTTGAAAAACACTACATCTCACTAAGTGACATTGTTTAATGCGGCTTTACGACGGTTGATATGTCAACCTAACCTAACATTCGCACTTGTATCTAAAGACGCTCAATTACACTGTTTCGTTCACAATTACGATATTTGCTTGACCTCACAGTTTCTCACCAACTTGTTACAGTACAGAACGCTGTATCTCGCTAAATGACATCGTTCTTTAAGGTTTCACGATACTTGCATGCGCTTTACCGAGAATGTCACAACATAGCACTTTCGCACTTGTAACGGTACAACACGCAGTATTTGGCTTGTTCATGCCGTTTTGTGTGCTTTCACAACATTTTACCTATCGCAGTTTCGTACTCGCAATAAAACAACACTATCTCGTTAGATGACGTCGTTTTTGGTGGTTTCATGACGCTACCTAGCTTAAACTAACATAACTCAACCTAACAAACCTTCGCACTTCTATCGTTAGAAAACGTTTTACTCGCTACTTTACATTGCTTTCTACAACATTACGACGGTTTCAAGCGCTTTCACATTAGATATCGCAGTTCTCAACTTGTAAAGGTGAAAAACACTGCATCTCACTAAGTGACATTGTTTATTGCGGTTTTACGACGGTTCATACCTTAACCTAACGTAACCTAACCTAACCTAACCCAACCTAACCTAACATAACCTAACCTAACCTAACCTAACCTAACCTAACCTAACCAAACCTAACCTAACGTAACCTAACCTAACCTAACCTAACCTAACCTAACGACGTTTGCAAGCGCTTTCACATTAGATATCGCAGTTCCCAACTTGTAATGGTGAAAAACACTGCATCTCACTAAGTGACATTGTTTATTGCGGTTTTACGACGGTTCATATCTTAACCTAACCTAACATTCGTACTTGTATTGAAAAACGCTCTATTACACTGTTTCGTTCACAATTACGATATTTGCATAACCTCACAGTTTTTCACCAACTTATTGCAGTACAGAACGCTGTATCTCGCTAAATGACATTGTTCTTTAAGGTTTCACGATGCTTGCATGCGCTTTAACGAGAATATCACAATATAGCAGTTTCGCACTTGTAACGGTAGAACACGCAGTATTTGGCTTGTTCATGCCGTTTTGTGTGCTTTCACAACATTTTACCTATCGCAGTTTCGTACTCGCATTAAACACTATCTCGTTAGATGACGTCGTTTTTGGTGGTTTCACGACGCTACCTAGCTTAAACTAACATAACTCAACCTAACATAACCTTCGCACTTCTATCGTTAGAAAACGTTTTACTCGCTACTTTACATTGCTTTCTACAACATTACGACGGTTTCAAGCGCTTTCACATTAGATATCGCAGTTCTCAACTTGTAAAGGTGAAAAACACTGCATCTCACTAAGTGACATTGTTTATTGCGGTTTTACGACGGTTCATACCTTAACCTAACGTAACCTAACCTAACCTAACCTAACCCAACCTAACCCAACCCAACCCAACCTAACCTAACCTAAGCTAACCTAACCTACCCTAACCAAACCTAACCTAACCTAACCTAACCTAACGTAACCTAACCTAACCTATTCTAACGTAACCTAACCTTACCTGACCTAACCTAACCTAACGTAACCTAACCTAACCTAACATTACCTAACGTAACCTAACCTAACCTAACCTAACGTAACCTAACCTAACCTAACCCAACCTAACCCAACCCAACCCAACCCAACACCCAACCCAACCTAACCTAACCTAACCTAACCTTACCTAACCTAACCAAATTATCCTTACCTAACCTAACCTAACCTAACGTAACCTAACCTAACCTAACCTAACGTAACCTAACCTAACCTAACGTAACCTAACCTAACCTAACCCAACCTAACCTAACATAACCTAACCTAACCCAACTCAACCCAACCTAACCTAATCTAACCTAACCTAACCTAACCTAACCTAACCAAACCTAACCTAACCTAACCTAACCTAACCTAACCTAACGACGGTTGCAAGCGCTTTCACATTAAATATCGCAGTTCCCCACTTTTAATGGTGAAAACACTGCATCTCAGTAATTGACATTGTTTAATGCGGTTTTACGACGGTTCATATCTTAACCTAACCTAACATTCGCACTTGTATCTAAAAACACTCTATTACACTGTTTTGTTCACAATTATGATATTTGCATAACCTCACAGTTTTAAACCAACTTATTGCAGTACAGAACGCTGTATCTCGCTAAATGACATTGTTCTTTAAGGTTTCACGATGCTTGCATGCGCTTTAACGAGAATATCACAATATAGCAGTTTCGCACTTGTAACGGTAGAACACGCAGTATTTGGCTTGTTCTTGCCGTTTTGTGTGCTTTCACAACAATACACCTATCGCAGTTTAATACTCGCTATAAAACAACACTATCTCGTTAGATGACGTCGTTTTTGGTAGTTTCACGACGCTACCTAGCTTAAACTAACCTAACCTAACCTAACCTTCGCACTTCTATCGTTAGAAAACGTTTTACTCGCCACTTTACAATGTTTTCTACAAGATTACGACGGTTTCATGCGCTTTCACATTAGATATCGTAGTTCCCGACTTGTAATGTTGAAAAACACTACATCTCACTAAGTGACATTGTTTAATGCGGTTTTACGACGGTTGATATGTCAACCTAACCTAACATTCGCACTTGTATCTAAAAACGCTCTATTACACTGTTTCGTTCACAATTACGATATTTGCATAACCTCACAGTTTTTCACCAACTTATTGCAGTACAGAACGCTGTATCTCGCTTAATGACATTGTTCTTTAAGGTTTCACGATGCTTGCATGCGCTTCAACGAGAATATCACAATATAGCAGTTTCGCACTTGTAACGGTAGAACACGCAGTATTTGGCTTGTTCATGCCGTTTTGTGTGCATTCACAACATTTCACCTACCGCAGTTTAATACTCGCAATAAAAACACTATCTCGTTAGATGACGTCGTTTTTGGTAGTTTCACGACGCTACCTAGCTTAAACTAACCTAACTTAACCTAACCTTCGCACTTCTAACGTTAGAAAACGTTTTACTCGCAACTTTACAATGTTTTCTACTAGATTACGACAGTTTCATGCGCTTTCACATTAGATTTCGTAGTTCCCGACTTGTAATGTTGAAAAACACTACATCTCACTAAGTTACATTGTTTAATGCGGTTTTAGGACGGTTGATATGTCAACCTAACATAACATTCGCACTTGTATCTAAAGACGCTCAATTACACTGTTTCGTTCACAATTACGATATTTGCTTGACCTCACAGTTTCTCACCAATTTATTACAGTACAGAACGCTGTATCTCGCTAAATGACATCGTTCTTTAAGGTCTCACGATGCTTGCATGCGCTTTAACGAGAATATCACATTATAGCAGTTTCGCACTTGTAACGGTACAACACGCAGTATCTGGCTTGTTCAAGCCGTTTTGTGTACTTTCACAACATTTCACCCATTGCAGTTTCGTACATGCAATAAAACAACACTATCTCGTTAGATGACGTCCTTTTTGGTGGTCTCACGACGCTACATAGCTTAAACTAACATAACTCAAGCTAACCTTCGCACTTCTATCTTTAGAAAACGTTTTACTCGCAATTTTACAATGTTTTCTACAAGATTACGACGGTTTCATGCGCTTTCACATTAGATATCGTAGTTCCCGACTTGTAATGTTGAAAAACACTACATCTCACTAAGTGACATTGTTTAATGCGGTTTTACGACGGTTGATATCTCAACCTAACCTAACATTCGCACTTGTATCTAAATACGCTCAATTACACTGTTTCGTTCACAATTACGATATTTGCTTGACCTCACAGTTTCTCACCAACTTATTACAGTACAGAACGCTGTATCTCGCTAAATGACATCGTTCTTTAAGGTTTCACGATACTTGCATGCGCTTTAACGAGAATATCACAATAAAGCAGTTTCGCACTTGTAACGGCACAAGACGCAGTATCTGGCTAGTTCATGCCATTTTGTGTGCTTTCCCAATATTTCAACTATCGCAGTTTCGTACTCGCAATAAAACAACACTATCTCGTTAGATTACATCGTTTTTGGTGGATTCACGACGCTACCTAGCTCAAACTAACCGAACCTTCGCACTTCTATCGTTAGAAAACGTTTTATTCGCTACTTTACAATGTTTTCTACAAGATTACGACGGTTTCTTGCGCTTTCACATCAGATATCGCAGTTCCCGACTTGTATTGGTGGAAAACACAGCATCTCACTAGGTGACATTGTTTAATGCGGTTTTACGACGGTTGATATGTCAACCTAACCTAACATTCGCACTTGTATCTAAAGACGCTCAATTACACTGTTTCGTTCACAATTACGATATTTGCTTGACCTCACAGTTTCTCACCAACTTATTACAGTACAGAACGCTGAATCTCGCTAAATGACATCGTTCTTTAAGGTTTCACGATACTTGCATGCGCTTTACCGAGAATGTCACAACATAGCAGTTTCGCACTTGTAACGGTACAACACGCAGTATTTGGCTTGTTCATGCCGTTTTGTGTGCTTTCACAACATTTTACCTATCGTAGTTTCGTACTCGCATTAAAACAACACTATCTCGTTAGATGACGTCGTTTTTGGTGGTTTCACGACGCTACCTAGCTTAAACTAACATAACTCAACCTAACATAATCTTCGCACTTCTATCGTTAGAAAACGTTTTACTCGCTACTTTACATTGCTTTCTACAACATTACGACGGTTTCAAGCGCTTTCACATTAGATATCGCAGTTCCCAACTTGTAAAGGTGAAAAACACTGCATCTCACTAAGTGACATTGTTTAATGCGGTTTTAGCGCGGTTCATATCTTAACCTAACCTAACCTAACCTAACCTAACCCAACCTAACCTAACATAACCTAACCTAACCTAACCTAACCAAACCTAACCTAACCTAGCGTAACCTAACCTAACCTAACCTAACCTAACCTAACCTAACCTAACGACGTTTGCAAGCGCGTTCACATTAGATATCGCAGTTCCCGTCTTGTAATGGTGAAAACACTGCATCTCACTAAGTTACATTGTTTAATGCGGTTTTAGGACGGTTGATATGTCAACCTAACCTCACATTCGCACTTGTATCTAAAGACGCTCAATTACACTGTTTCGTTCACAATTACGATATTTGCTTGACCTCACAGTTTCTCACCAACTTATTACAGTACAGAACGCTGAATCTCGCTAAAGGACATCGTTCTTTAAGGTTTCACGATACTTGCATGCGCTTTACCGAGAATGTCACAACATAGCAGTTTCGCACTTGTAACGGTACAACACGCAGTATTTGGCTTGTTCATGCCGTTTTGTGTGCTTTCACAACATTTTACCTATCGTAGTTTCGTACTCGCATTAAAACAACACTATCTCGTTAGATGACGTCGTTTTTGGTGGTTTCACGACGCTACCTAGCTTAAACTAACATAACTCAACCTAACATAATCTTCGCACTTCTATCGTTAGAAAACGTTTTACTCGCTACTTTACATTGCTTTCTACAACATTACGACGGTTTCAAGCGCTTTCACATTAGATATCGCAGTTCCCAACTTGTAAAGGTGAAAATCACTGCATCTCACTAAGTGACATTGTTTAATGCGGTTTTAGCGCGGTTCATATCTTAACCTAACCTAACCTAACCTAACCTAACCCAACCTAACCTAACATAACCTAACCTAACCTAACCTAACCAAACCTAACCTAACGTAACCTAACCTAACCTAACCTAACCTAACCTAACCTAACCTAACGACGTTTGCAAGCGCTTTCACATTAGATATCGCAGTTCCCGACTTGTAATGGTGAAAACACTGCATCTCACTAAGTTACATTGTTTAATGCGGTTTTAGGACGGTTGATATGTCAACCTAACCTAACATTCGCACTTGTATCTAAAGACGCTCAATTACACTGTTTCGTTCACAATTACGATATTTGCTTGACCTCACAGTTTCTCACCAATTTATTACAGTACAGAACGCTGTATCTCGCTAAATGACATCGTTCTTTAAGGTCTCACGATGCTTGCATGCGCTTTAACGAGAATATCACATTATAGCAGTTTCGCACTTGTAACGGTACAACACGCAGTATCTGGCTTGTTCAAGCCGTTTTGTGTACTTTCACAACATTTCACCTATTGCAGTTTCGTACATGCAATAAAACAACACTATCTCGTTAGATGACGTCCTTTTTGGTGGTCTCACGACGCTACATAGCTTAAACTAACATAACTCAAGCTAACCTTCGCACTTCTATCTTTAGAAAACGTTTTACTCGCAATTTTACAATGTTTTCTACAAGATTACGACGGTTTCATGCGCTTTCACATTAGATATCGTAGTTCCCGACTTGTAATGTTGAAAAACACTACATCTCACTAAGTGACATTGTTTAATGCGGTTTTACGACGGTTGATATCTCAACCTAACCTAACATTCGCACTTGTATCTAAATACGCTCAATTACACTGTTTCGTTCACAATTACGATATTTGCTTGACCTCACAGTTTCTCACCAACTTATTACAGTACAGAACGCTGTATCTCGCTAAATGACATCGTTCTTTAAGGTTTCACGATACTTGCATGCGCTTTAACGAGAATATCACAATAAAGCAGTTTCGCACTTGTAACGGCACAAGACGCAGTATCTGGCTAGTTCATGCCATTTTGTGTGCTTTCCCAATATTTCAACTATCGCAGTTTCGTACTCGCAATAAAACAACACTATCTCGTTAGATGACATCGTATTTGGTGGTTTCACGACGCTACCTAGCTCAAACTAACCGAACCTTCGCACTTCTATCGTTAGAAAACGTTTTATTCGCTACTTTACAATGTTTTCTACAAGATTACGACGGTTTCATGCGCTTTCACATCAGATATCGCAGTTCCCGACTTGTAATGGTGGAAAACACAGCATCTCACTAAGTGACATTGTTTAATGCGGTTTTAGCGCGGTTCATATCTTAACCTAACCTAACCTTACCTAACCCAACCTAACCTAACCTAACCTAACCAAACCTTACCTAACATACCCTAACCTAACCTAACCTAACCTAACCAAACCTAACCTAACCTAACCTAACCTAACCCAACCCAACCTAACCTAACCTAACCTAACCTAAACTAACCTAACCCAACCTAACCTAACCTAACCTAACCTAACCCAACCTAACCCAACCCAACCCAACCTAACCTAACCTAAGCTAACCTAACCTAACCTAACCAAACCTAACCTAACCTAACTTAACCTAACCTAACGTAACCTAACCTAACCTATTCTAACGTAACCTAACCTTACCTGACCTAACCTAACCTAACGTAACCTAACCTAACCTAACATAACCTAACGTAACCTAACCTAACTTAACCTAACGTAACCTAACCTAACCTAACCCAACCTAACCCAACCCAACCCAACCCAACAACACCCAACCCAACCTAACCTAACCTAACCTAACCTTACCTAACCTAACCAAATTATCCTTACCTAACCTAACCTAACGTAACCTAACCTAACCTAACGTAACCTAACCTAACCTAACCTGACCTAACCCAGCCTAACCTAACCTAACCTAACCTAACCTAACCTAACGTAACCTAACCTAACCTAACCTAACCTAACCTAACGACGGTTGCAAGCGCTTTCACATTAAATATCGCAGTTCCCCACTTTTAATGGTGAAAAACACTGCATCTCAGTAATTGACATTGTTTAATGCGGTTTTACGACGGTTCATATCTTAACCTAACCTAACATTCGCACTTGTATCTAAAAACGCTCTATTACACTGTTTTGTTCACATTTACGATATTTGCATAACCTCACAGTTTTTCACCAACTTATTGCAGTACAGAACGCTGTATCTCGCTAAATGACATTGTTCTTTAAGGTTTCACGATGCTTGCATGCGCTTTAACGAGAATATCACAATATAGCAGTTTCGCACTTGTAACGGTAGAACAAGCAGTATTTGGCTTGTTCATGCCGTTTTGTGTGCTTTCACAACATTTCACCTATCGCAGTTTAATACTCGCTATAAAACAACACTATCTCGTTAGATGACGTCGTTTTTGGTAGTTTCACGACGCTACCTAGCTTAAACTAACCTAACCTAACCTAACCTTCGCACTTCTATCGTTAGAAAACGTTTTACTCGCCACTTTACAATGTTTTCTACAAGATTACGACGGTTTCATGCGCTTTCACATTAGATATCGTAGTTCCCGACTTGTAATGTTGAAAAACACTACATCTCACTAAGTGACATTGTTTAATGCGGTTTTACGACGGTTGATATCTCAACCTAACCTAACATTCGCACTTGTATCTAAATACGCTCAATTACACTGTTTCGTTCACAATTACGATATTTGCTTGACCTCACAGTTTCTCACCAACTTATTACAGTACAGAACGCTGTATCTCGCTAAATGACATCGTTCTTTAAGGTTTCACGATACTTGCATGCGCTTTAACGAGAATATCACAATAAAGCAGTTTCGCACATTAACGGCACAAGACGCAGTATCTGGCTAGTTCATGCCATTTTGTGTGCTTTCCCAATATTTCAACTATCGCAGTTTCGTACTCGCAATAAAACAACACTATCTCGTTAGATGACATCGTATTTGGTGGTTTCACGACGCTACCTAGCTCAAACTAACCGAACCTTCGCACTTCTATCGTTAGAAAACGTTTTATTCGCTACTTTACAATGTTTTCTACAAGATTACGACGGTTTCATGCGCTTTCACATCAGATATCGCAGTTCCCGACTTGTAATGGTGGAAAACACAGCATCTCACTAAGTGACATTGTTTAATGCGGTTTTAGCGCGGTTCATATCTTAACCTAACCTAACCTTACCTAACCCAACCTAACCTAACCTAACCAAACCTTACCTAACATACCCTAACCTAACCTAACCTAACCTAACCAAACCTAACCTAACCTAACCTAACCTAACCCAACCCAACCTAACCTAACCTAACCTAACCTAAACTAACCTAACCCAACCTAACCTAACCTAACCTAACCTAACCCAACCTAACCCAACCCAACCCAACCTAACCTAACCTAAGCTAACCTAACCTAACCTAACCAAACCTAACCTAACCTAACTTAACCTAACCTAACGTAACCTAACCTAACCTATTCTAACGTAACCTAACCTTACCTGACCTAACCTAACCTAACGTAACCTAACCTAACCTAACATAACCTAACGTAACCTAACCTAACCTAACCTAACGTAACCTAACCTAACCTAACCCAACCTAACCCAACCCAACCCAACCCAACAACACCCAACCCTACCTAACCTAACCTAACCTAACCTTACCTAACCTAACCAAATTATCCTTACCTAACCTAACCTAACGTAACCTAACCTAACCTAACGTAACCTAACCTAACCTAACCTGACCTAACCCAACCTAACCTAACCTAACCTAACCTAACCTAACGTAACCTAACCTAACCTAACCTAACCTAACCTAACCTAACGACGGTTGCAAGCGCTTTCACATTAAATATCGCAGTTCCCCACTTTTAATGGTGAAAAACACTGCATCTCAGTAATTGACATTGTTTAATGCGGTTTTACGACGGTTCATATCTTAACCTAACCTAACATTCGCACTTGTATCTAAAAACGCTCTATTACACTGTTTTGTTCACATTTACGATATTTGCATAACCTCACAGTTTTTCACCAACTTATTGCAGTACAGAACGCTGTATCTCGCTAAATGACATTGTTCTTTAAGGTTTCACGATGCTTGCATGCGCTTTAACGAGAATATCACAATATAGCAGTTTCGCACTTGTAACGGTAGAACACGCAGTATTTGGCTTGTTCATGCCGTTTTGTGTGCTTTCACAACATTTCACCTATCGCAGTTTAATACTCGCTATAAAACAACACTATCTCGTTAGATGACGTCGTTTTTGGTAGTTTCACGACGCTACCTAGCTTAAACTAACCTAACCTAACCTAACCTTCGCACTTCTATCGTTAGAAAACGTTTTACTCGCCACTTTACAATGTTTTCTACAAGATTACGACGGTTTCATGCGCTTTCACATTAGATATCGTAGTTCCCGACTTGTAATGTTGAAAAACACTACATCTCACTAAGTGACATTGTTTAATGCGGTTTTACGACGGTTAATATGTCAACCTAACCTAACATTCGCACTTGTATCTAAAGACGCTCAATTACACTGTTTCGTTCACAATTACGATATTTGCTTGACCTCACAGTTTCTCACCAACTTATTACAGTACAGAACGCTGTATCTCGCTAAATGACATCGTTCTTTAAGGTTTCACGATACTTGCATGCGCTTTACCGAGAATGTCACAACATAGCAGTTTCGCACTTGTAACGGTACAACACGCAGTATTTGGCTTGTTCATGCCGTTTTGTGTGCTTTCACAACATTTTACCTATCGCAGTTTCGTACTCGCATTAAAACACTATCTCGTTAGATGACGCCGTTTTTGGTGGTTTCACGACGCTACCTAGCTTAAACTAACATAACTCAAAGTAACCGAACCTTCGCACTTCTATCGTTAGAAAACGTTTTATTCGCTACTTTACAATGTTTTCTACAAGATTACGACGGTTTCATGCGCTTTCAAATTAGATATCGCAGTTCCCGACTTGTAATGGTGAAAAACACAGCATCTCACTAAGTGACATTGTTTAATGCGGTTTTAGCGCGGTTCATATCTTAACCTAACCTAACCTAACCTAACCTGACCTAACCCAACCTAACCTAACCTAACCTAACCTAACCCAACTCAACCCAACCTAACCTAATCTAACCTAACCTAACCTAACCTAACCTAACCAAACCTAACCTAACCTAACCTAACCTAACTTAACCTAACCTAACCTAACGACGGTTGCAAGCGCTTTCACATTAAATATCGCAGTTCCCCACTTTTAATGGTGAAAAACACTGCATCTCAGTAATTGACATTGTTTAATGCGGTTTTACGACGGTTCATATCTTAACCTAACCTAACATTCGCACTTGTATCTAAAAACGCTCTATTACACTGTTTTGTTCACAATTACGATATTTGCATAACCTCACAGTTTTTCACCAACTTATTGCAGTACAGAACGCTGTATCTCGCTAAATGACATTGTTCTTTAAGGTTTCACGATGCTTGCATGCGCTTTAACGAGAATATCACAATATAGCAGTTTCGCACTTGTAACGGTAGAACACGCAGTATTTGGCTTGTTCATGCCGTTTTGTGTGCTTTCACAACATTTCACCTATCGCAGTTTAATACTCGCTATAAAACAACACTATCTCGTTAGATGACGTCGTTTTTGGTAGTTTCACGACGCTACCTAGCTTAAACTAACCTAACCTAACCTAACCTTCGCACTTCTATTGTTAGAAAACGTTTTACTCGCCACTTTACAATGTTTTCTACAAGATTACGACGGTTTCATGCGCTTTCACATTAGATATCGTAGTTCCCGACTTGTAATGTTGAAAAACACTACATCTCACTAAGTGACATTGTTTAATGCGGTTTTACGACGGTTGATATGTCAACCTAACCTAACATTCGCACTTGTATCTAAAGACGCTCAATTACACTGTTTCGTTCACAATTACGATATTTGCTTGACCTCACAGTTTCTCACCAACTTATTACAGTACAGAACGCTGTATCTCGCTAAATGACATCGTTCTTTAAGGTTTCACGATACTTGCATGCGCTTTACCGAGAATGTCACAACATAGAACTTTCGCACTTGTAACGGTACAACACGCAGTATTTGGCTTGTTCGTGCCGTTTTGTGTGCTTTCACAACATTTTACCTATCGCAGTTTCGTACTCGCAATAAAACAACACTATCTCGTTAGATGACGTCGTTTTTGGTGGTTTCATGACGCTACCTAGCTTAAACTAACATAACTCAACCTAACATAACCTTCGCACTTCTATCGTTAGAAGAGGTTTTACTCGCTACTTTACATTGCTTTCTACAACATTACGACGGTTTCAAGCGCTTTCACATTAGATATCGCAGTTCCCAACTTGTAAAGGTGAAAAACACTGCATCTCACTAAGTGACATTGTTTATTGCGGTTTTACGACGGTTCATACCTTAACCTAACGTAACCTAACCTAACCTAACCCAACCTAACCTAACATAACCTAACCTAACCTAACCTAACCTAACCTAACCAAACCTAACCTAACGTAACCTAACCTAACCTAACCTAACCTAACGACGTTTGCAAGCGCTTTCACATTAGATATCGCAGTTCCCAACTTGTAATGGTGAAAAACACTGCATCTCACTAAGTGACATTGTTTAATGCGGTTTTACGACGGTTCATATCTTAACCTAACCTAACATTCGTACTTGTATTGAAAAACGCTCTATTACACTGTTTCGTTCACAATTACGATATTTGCATAACCTCACAGTTTTTCACCAACTTATTGCAGTACAGAACGCTGTATCTCGCTAAATGACATTGTTCTTTAAGGTTTCACGATGCTTGCATGCGCTTTAACGAGAATATCACAATATAGCAGTTTCGCACTTGTAACGGTAGAACACGCAGTATTTGGCTTGTTCATGCCGTTTTGTGTGCATTCACAACATTTCACCTATCGCAGTTTAATACTCGCAATAAAACAACACTATCTCGTTAGATGACGTTGTTTTTGGTAGTTTCGCGACGCTACCTAGCTTAAACTAACATAACTCAACCTAACATGACCTTCGCACTTCTATCGTTAGAAAACGTTTTACTCGCTACTTTACATTGCTTTCTACAACATTACGACGGTTTCAAGCGCTTTCACATTAGATATCACAGTTCCCAACTTGTAATGTTGAAAAACACTACATCTCACTAAGTGACATTGTTTAATGCGGTTTTACGACGGTTGATATGTCAACCTAACCTAACATTCGCACTTGTATCTAAAGACGCTCAATTACACTGTTTCGTTCACAATTACGATATTTGCTTGACCTCACAGTTTCTCACCAACTTATTACAGTACAGAACGCTGTATCTCGCTAAATGACATCGTTCTTTAAGGTTTCACGATACTTGCATGCGCTTTACCGAGAATGTCACAACATAGCACTTTCGCACTTGTAACGGTACAACACGCAGTATTTGGCTTGTTCGTGCCGTTTTGTGTGCTTTCACAACATTTTACCTATCGCAGTTTCGTACTCGCAATAAAACAACACTATCTCGTTAGATGACGTCGTTTTTGGTGGTTTCATGACGCTACCTAGCTTAAACTAACATAACTCAACCTAACATAACCTTCGCACTTCTATCGTTAGAAGAGGTTTTACTCGCTACTTTACATTGCTTTCTACAACATTACGACGGTTTCAAGCGCTTTCACATTAGATATCGCAGTTCCCAACTTGTAAAGGTGAAAAACACTGCATCTCACTAAGTGACATTGTTTATTGCGGTTTTACGACGGTTCATACCTTAACCTAACGTAACCTAACCTAACCTAACCCAACCTAACCTAACATAACCTAACCTAACCTAACCTAACCAAACCTAACCTAACGTAACCTAACCTAACCTAACCTAACCTAACCTAACCTAACGACGTTTGCAAGCGCTTTCACATTAGATATCGCAGTTCCCAACTTGTAATGGTGAAAAACACTGCATCTCACTAAGTGACATTGTTTAATGCGGTTTTACGACGGTTCATATCTTAACCTAACCTAACATTCGTACTTGTATTGAAAAACGCTCTATTACACTGTTTCGTTCACAATTACGATATTTGCATAACCTCACAGTTTTTCACCAACTTATTGCAGTACAGAACGCTGTATCTCGCTAAATGACATTGTTCTTTAAGGTTTCACGATGCTTGCATGCGCTTTAACGAGAATATCACAATATAGCAGTTTCGCACTTGTAACGGTAGAACACGCAGTATTTGGCTTGTTCATGCCGTTTTGTGTGCATTCACAACATTTCACCTATCGCAGTTTAATACTCGCAATAAAACAACACTATCTCGTTAGATGACGTTGTTTTTGGTAGTTTCGCGACGCTACCTAGCTTAAACTAACATAACTCAACCTAACATGACCTTCGCACTTCTATCGTTAGAAAACGTTTTACTCGCTACTTTACATTGCTTTCTACAACATTACGACGGTTTCAAGCGCTTTCACATTAGATATCACAGTTCCCAACTTGTAAAGGTGAAAAACACTACATCTCACTAAGTGACATTGTTTAATGCGGTTTTACGACGGTTGATATGTCAACCTAACCTAACATTCGCACTTGTATCTAAAGACGCTCGATTACACTGTTTCGTTCACAATTACGATATGTGCTTGACCTCACAGTTTCTCACCAACTTCTTACAGTACAGAACGCTGTATCTCGCTAAATGACATCGTTCTTTAAGGTTTCACGATACTTGCATGCGCTTTACCGAGAATGTCACAACATAGCAGTTTCGCACTTGTAACGGTACAACACGCAGTATTTGGCTTGTTCATGCCGTTTTGTGTGCTTTCACAACATTTTACCTATCGCAGTTTCGTACTCGCAATAAAACAACACTATCTCGTTAGATGACATCGTTTTTGGTGGTTTCACAACGCTACCTAGCTTAAACTAACATAACTCAACCTAACATAACCTTCGCACTTCTATCGTTAGAAAACGTTTTACTCGCTACTTTACATTGCTTTCTACAACATTACGACGGTTTCAAGCGCTTTCACATCAGATATCGCAGTTCCCAACTTGTAAAGGTGAAAAACACTGCATCTCACTAAGTGACATTGTTTATTGCGGTTTTACGACGGTTCATACCTTAACCTAACGTAACCTAACCTAACCTAACCCAACCTAACCTAACATAACCTAACCTAACCTAACCTAACCTAACCAAACCTAACCTAACGTAACCTAACCTAACCTAACCTAACCTAACCTAACGACGTTTGCAAGCGCTTTCACATTAGATATCGCAGTTCCCAACTTGTAATGGTGAAAAACACTGCATCTCACTAAATGACATTGTTAAATGCGGTTTTACGACGGTTCATATCTTAACCTAACCTAACATTCGTACTTGTATTGAAAAACGCTCTATTACACTGTTTCGTTCACAATTACGATATTTGCATAACCTCACAGTTTTTCACCAACTTATTGCAGTACAGAACGCTGTATCTCGCTAAATGACATTGTTCTTTAAGGTTTCACGATGCTTGCATGCGCTTCAACGAGAATATCACAATATAGCAGTTTCGCACTTGTAACGGTAGAACACGCAGTATTTGGCTTGTTCATGCCGTTTTGTGTGCATTCAAAACATTTCACCTATCGCAGTTTAATACTCGCAATAAAACAACACTATCTCGTTAGATGACGTCGTTTTTGGTAGTTTCACGACGCTACCTAGCTTAAACTAACCTAACCTAACCTAACCTTCGCACTTCTATCGTTAGAAAACGTTTTACTCGCAACTTTACAAAGTTTTCTACTAGATTACGACGGTTTCATGCGCTTTCACATTAGATATCGTAGTTCCCGACTTGTAACGTTGAAAAACACTACATCTCACTAAGTGACATTGTTTAATGCGGTTTTACGACGGTTGATATGTCAACCTAACCTAACATTCGCACTTGTATCTAAAGACGCTCAATTACACTGTTTCGTTCACAATTACGATATTTGCTTGACCTCACAGTTTCTCACCAACTTATTGCAGTACAGAACGCTGAATCTCGCTAAATGACATCGTTCTTTAAGGTTTCACGATACTTGCATGCGCTTTACCGAGAATGTCACAACATAGCAGTTTCGCACTTGTAACGGTA
Organism: Rhipicephalus microplus; assembly: GCF_043290135.1. Lineage (NCBI taxonomy): Eukaryota > Metazoa > Arthropoda > Arachnida > Ixodida > Ixodidae > Rhipicephalus > Rhipicephalus microplus. The sequence goes on from NW_027464606.1 coordinate 235,472, forward strand.
CAACACGCAGTATTTGGCTTGTTCATGCCGTTTTGTGTGCTTTCACAACATTTTACCTATCGCAGTTTCGTACTCGCATTAAAACAACACTATCTCGTTAGATGACGTCGTTTTTGGTGGTTTCACGACGCTACCTAGCTTAAACTAACATAACTCAACCTAACATAAGCTTCGCACTTCTATCGTTAGAAAACGTTTTACTCGCTACTTTACATTGCTTTCTACAACATTACGACGGTTTCAAGCGCTTTCACATTAGATATCGCAGTTCCCAACTTGTAAAGGTGAAAAACACTGCATCTCACTAAGTGACATTGTTTAATGCGGTTTTAGCGCGGTTCATATCTTAACCTAACCTAACCTAACCTAACCTAACCCAACCTAACCTAACATAACCTAACCTAACCTAACCTAACCAAACCTAACCTAACGTAACCTAACCTAACCTAACCTAACCTAACCTAACTTAACCTAACCTAACCTAACGACGTTTGCAAGCGCTTTCACATTAGATATCGCAGTTCCCGAGTTGTAATGGTGAAAACACTGCATCTCACTAAGTGACATTGTTTATAGCGGTTTTAGGACGGTTGATATGTCAACCTAACCTAACATTCGCACTTGTATCTAAAGACGCTCAATTACACTGTTTCGTTCACAATTACGATATTTGCTTGACCTCACAGTTTCTCACCAATTTATTACAGTACAGAACGCTGTATCTCGCTAAATGACATCGTTCTTTAAGGTCTCACGATGCTTGCATGCGCTTTAACGAGAATATCACATTATAGCAGTTTCGCACTTGTAACGGTACAACACGCAGTATCTGGCTTGTTCAAGCCGTTTTGTGTACTTTCACAACATTTCACCTATTGCAGTTTCGTACATGCAATAAAACAACACTATCTCGTTAGATGACGTCCTTTTTGGTGGTCTCACGACGCTACATAGCTTAAACTAACATAACTCAAGCTAACCTTCGCACTTCTATCTTTAGAAAACGTTTTACTCGCAATTTTACAATGTTTTCTACAAGATTACGACGGTTTCATGTGCTTTCACATTAGATATCGTAGTTCCCGACTTGTAATGTTGAAAAACACTACATCTCACTAAGTGACATTGTTTAATGCGGTTTTACGACGGTTGATATCTCAACCTAACCTAACATTCGCACTTGTATCTAAATACGCTCAATTACACTGCTTCGTTCACAATTACGATATTTGCTTGACCTCACAGTTTCTCACCAACTTATTACAGTACAGAACGCTGTATCTCGCTAAATGACATCGTTCTTTAAGGTTTCACAATACTTGCATGCGCTTTAACGAGAATATCACAATAAAGCAGTTTCGCACTTGTAACGGCACAAGACGCAGTATCTGGCTAGTTCATGCCATTTTGTGTGCTTTCCCAATATTTCAACTATCGCAGTTTCGTACTCGCAATAAAACAACACTATCTCGTTAGATGACATCGTTTTTGGTGGTTTCACGACGCTACCTAGCTCAAACTAACCGAACCTTCGCACTTCTATCGTTAGAAAACGTTTTATTCGCTACTGTACAATGTTTTCTACAAGATTACGACGGTTTCATGCGCTTTCACATCAGATATCGCAGTTCCCGACTTGTAATGGTGGAAAACACAGCATCGCACTAAGTGACATTGTTTAATGCGGTTTTAGCGCGGTTCATATCTTAACCTAACCTAACCTTACCTAACCCAACCTAACCTAACCTAACCTAACCAAACCTTACCTAACATACCCTAACCTAACCTAACCTAACCTAACCAAACCTAACCTAACCTAACCTAACCTAACCCAACCCAACCCAACCTAACCTAACCTAACCTAACCTAAACTAACCTAACCCAACCTAACCTAACCTAACCTAACCTAACCCAACCTAACCCAACCCAACCCAACCTAACCTAACCTAAGCTAACCTAACCTAACCTAACCAAACCTAACCTAACCTAACCTAACGTAACCTAACCTAACCTATTCTAACGTAACCTAACCTTACCTGACCTAACCTAACCTAACGTAACCTAACCTAACCTAACATAACCTAACGTAACCTAACCTAACCTAACCTAACGTAACCTAACCTAACCTAACCCAACCTAACCCAACCCAACCCAACCCAACAACACCCAACCCAACCTAACCTAACCTAACCTAACCTTACCTAACCTAACCAAATTATCCTTACCTAACCTAACCTAACCTAACGTAACCTAACCTAACCTAACGTAACCCAACCTAACCTAACGTAACCTAACCTAACCTCACCTAACCTGACCTAACCCAACCTAACCTAACCTAACCTAACCTAACCCAACTCAACCCAACCTAACCTAATCTAACCTAACCTAACCTAACCTAACCTAACCTAACCAAACCTAACCTAACCTAACCTAACCTAACCTAACCTAACCTAACCTAACCTAACGACGGTTGCAAGCGCTTTCACATTAAATATCGCAGTTCCCCACTTTTAATGGTGAAAAACACTGCATCTCAGTAATTGACATTGTTTAATGCGGTTTTACGACGGTTCATATCTTAACCTAACCTAACATTCGCACTTGTATCTAAAAACGCTCTATTACACTGTTTTGTTCACAATTACGATATTTGCATAACCTCACAGTTTTTCACCAACTTATTGCAGTACAGAACGCTGTATCTCGCTAAATGACATTGTTCTTTAAGGTTTCACGATGCTTGCATGCGCTTTAACGAGAATATCACAATATAGCAGTTTCACACTTGTAACGGTAGAACACGCGGTATTTGGCTTGTTCATGCCGTTTTGTGTGCTTTCACAACATTTCACCTATCGCAGTTTAATACTCGCTATAAAACAACACTATCTCGTTAGATGACGTCGTTTTTGGTAGTTTCACGACGCTACCTAGCTTAAACTAACCTAACCTAACCTAACCTTCGCACTTCTATCGTTAGAAAACGTTTTACTCACCACTTTACAATGTTTTCTACAAGATTACGACGGTTTCATGCGCTTTCACATTAGATATCGTAGTTCCCGACTTGTAATGTTGAAAAACACTACATCTCACTAAGTGACATTGTTTAATGCGGTTTTACGACAATTGATATGTCAACCTAACCTAACATTCGCACTTGTATCTAAAGACGCTCAATTACACTTTTTCGTTCACAATTACGATATTTGCTTGACCTCACAGTTTCTCACCAACTTATTGCAGTACAGAACGCTGTATCTCGCTAAATGACATTGTTCTTTAAGGTTTCACGATGCTTGCATGCGCTTTAACGAGAATATCACAATATAGCAGTTTCACACTTGTAACGGTAGAACACGCAGTATTTGGCTTGTTCATGCCGTTTTGTGTGCTTTCACAACATTTTACCTATCGCAGTTTCGTACTCGCAATAAAACAACACTATCTCGTTAGATGACGTCGTTTTTGGTGGTTTCACGACGCTACCTAGCCTAAACTAACATAACTCAACCTAACATAACCTTCGCACTTCTATCGTTAGAAGACGTTTTACTCGCTACTTTACATTGCTTTCTACACCATTACGACGGTTTCAAGCACTTTCACATTAGATATCGCAGTTCCCAACTTGTAAAGGTGAAAAACACTGCATCTCACTAAGTGACCTTGTTTATTGCGGTTTTACGACGGTTCATACCTTAACCTAACGTAACCTAACCTAACCTAACCCAACCTAACCTAACATAACCTAACCTAACCTAACCTAACCAAACCTAACCTAACGTAACCTAACCTAGCCTAACCTAACCTAACCTAACCTAACGACGTTTGCAAGCGCTTTCACATTAGATATCGCAGTTCCCAACTTGTAATGGTGAAAAACACTGCATCTCACTAAGTGACATTGTTTAATGCGGTTTTACGACGGTTCATATCTTAACCTAACCTAACATTCGTACTTGTATTGAAAAACGCTCTATTACACTGTTTCGTTCACAATTACGATATTTGCATAACCTCACAGTTTTTCACCAACTTATTGCAGTACAGAACGCTGTATCTCGCTAAATGACATTGTTCTTTAAGGTTTCACGATGCTTGCATGCGCTTTAACGAGAATATCACAACATAGCAGTTTCGCACTTGTAACGGTACAACACGCAGTATTTGGCTTGTTCATGCCGTTTTGTGTGCTTTCACAACATTTTACCTATCGCAGTTTCGTACTCGCATTAAAACACTATCTCGTTAGATGACGTCGTTTTTGGTGGTTTCACGACGCTACCTAGCTTAAACTAACATAACTCAAACTAACCGAACCTTCGCACTTCTATCGTTAGAAAACGTTTTATTCGCTACTTTACAATGTTTTCTACAAGATTACGACGGTTTCATGCGCTTTCACATTAGATATCGCAGTTCCCGACTTGTAATGGTGAAAAACACAGCATCTCACTAAGTGGCATTGTTTAATGCGGTTTTAGCGCGGTTCATATCTTAACCTAACCTAACCTAACCTAACCTGACCTAACCCAACCTAACCTAACCTAACCTAACCTAACCCAACTCAACCCAACCTAACCTAATCTAACCTAACCTAACCTAACCTAACCTAACCTAACCAAACCTAACCTAACCTAACCTAACCTAACCTAACCTAACGACGGTTGCAAGCGCTTTCACATTAAATATCGCAGTTCCCCACTTTTGGTGAAAAACACTGCATCTCAGTAATTGACATTGTTTAATGCGGTTTTACGACGGTTCATATCTTAACCTAACCTAACATTCGCACTTGTATCTAAAAACGCTCTATTACACTGTTTTGTTCACAATTACGATATTTGCATAACCTCACAGTTTTTCACCAACTTATTGCAGTACAGAACGCTGTATCTCGCTAAATGACATTGTTCTTTAAGGTTTCACGATGCTTGCATGCGCTTTAACGAGAATATCACAATATAGCAGTTTCGCACTTGTAACGGTAGAACACGCAGTATTTGGCTTGTTCATGCCGTTTTGTGTGCTTTCACAACATTTCACCTATCGCAGTTTAATACTCGCTATAAAACAACACTATCTCGTTAGATGACGTCGTTTTTGGTAGTTTCACGACGCTACCTAGCTTAAAATAACCTAACCTAACCTAACCTTCGCACTTCTATCGTTAGAAAACGTTTTATTCGCCACTTTACAATGTTTTCTACAAGATTACGACGGTTTCATGCGCTTTCACATTAGATATCGTAGTTCCCGACATGTAATGTTGAAAAACACTACATCTCACTAAGTGACATTGTTTAATGCGGTTTTACGACGGTTGATATGTCAACCTAACCTAACATTCGCACTTGTATCTAAAGACGCTCAATTACACTGTTTCGTTCACAATTACGATATTTGCTTGACCTCACAGTTTCTCACCAACTTATTACAGTACAGAACGCTGTATCTCGCTAAATGACATCGTTCTTTAAGGTTTCACGATACTTGCATGCGCTTTACCGAGAATGTCACAACATAGCACTTTCGCACTTGTAACGGTACAACACGCAGTATTTGGTTGTTCATGCCATTTTGTGTGCTTTCACAACATTTTACCTATCGCAGTTTCGTACTCGCAATAAAACAACACTATCTCGTTAGATGACGTCGTTTTTGGTGGTTTCATGACGCTACCTAGCTTAAACTAACATAACTCAACCTAACATAACCTTCGCACTTCTATCGTTAGAAAACGTTTTACTCGCTACTTTACATTGCTTTCTACAACATTACGACGGTTTCAAGCGCTTTCACATTTGATATCGCAGTTCCCAACTTGTAAAGGTGAAAAACACTGCATCTCACTAAGTGACATTGTTTATTGCGGTTTTACGACGGTTCATACCTTAACCTAACGTAACCTAACCTAACCTAACCCAACCTAACCTAACATAACCTAACCTAACCTAACCTAACCAAACCTAACCTAACGTAACCTAACCTAACCTAACCTAACCTAACCTAACCTAACCTAACGACGTTTGCAAGCGCTTTCACATTAGATATCGCAGTTCCCAACTTGTAATGGTGAAAAACACTGCATCTCACTAAGTGACATTGTTTAATGCGGTTTTACGACGGTTGATATGTCAACCTAACCTAACATTCGCACTTGTATCTAAAGACGCTCAATTACACTGTTTCGTTCACAATTACGATATTTGCTTGACCTCACAGTTTCTCACCAACTTATTACAGTACAGAACGCTGTATCTCGCTAAATGACATCGTTCTTTAAGGTTTCACGATACTTGCATGCGCTTTACCGAGAATGTCACAACATAGCAGTTTCGCACTTGTAACGGTACAACACGCAGTATTTGGCTTGTTCATGCCGTTTTGTGTGCTTTCACAACATTTTACCTATCGCAGTTTCGTACTCGCATTAAACACTATCTCGTTAGATGACGTCGTTGTTGGTGGTTTCACGACGCTACCTAGCTTAAACTAACATAACTCAAACTAACCGAACCTTCGCACTTCTATCGTTAGAAAACGTTTTATTCGCTACTTTACAATGTTTTCTACAAGATTACGACGGTTTCATGCGCTTTCACATTAGATATCGCAGTTCCCGACTTGTAATGGTGAAAAACACAGCATCTCACTAAGTGACATTGTTTAATGCGGTTTTAGCGCGGTTCATATCTTAACCTAACCTAACATTCGCACTTGTATTAAAAAACGCTCTATTACACTGTTTCGTTCACAATTAGGATATTTGCTTGACCTCACAGTTTCTCACCAACTTATTGCAGTACAGAACGCTGTATCTCGCTAAATGACATCGTTCTTTAAGGTTTCACGATGCTTTCATGCGCTTTAACGAGAATATCACAACATAGCAGTTTCGCACTTGTAACGGTACAACACGCAGTATTTGGCTTGTTCATGCCGTTTTGTGTGCTTTCACAACATTTCACCTATCGCAGTTTCGTACTCGCAATAAAACAACACTATCTCGTTAGATGACGTTGTTTTTGGTAGTTTCGCGACGCTACCTAGCTTAAACTAACATAACTCAACCTAACATGACCTTCGCACTTCTATCGTTAGAAAACGTTTTACTCGCTACTTTACATTGCTTTCTACAACATTACGACGGTTTCAAGCGCTTTCACATTAGATATCACAGTTCCCAACTTGTAAAGGTGAAAAACACTGCATCTCACTAAGTGACATTGTTTAATGCGGTTTTACGACGGTTCATACCTTAACCTAACCTAACCTAACCTAACCTAACCTTACCTAACCTAACCTAACCTAACCCAACCCAACCCAACCTAACCTAACCTAACCTAACCTAAACTAACCTAACCCAACCTAACCTAACCTAACCTAACCTAACCCAACCTAACCCAACCCAACCCAACCTAACCTAACCTAAGCTAACCTAACCTAACCTAACCAAACCTAACCTAACCTAACTTAACCTAACCTAACGTAACCTAACCTAACCTATTCTAACGTAACCTAACCTTACCTGACCTAACCTAACCTAACGTAACCTAACCTAACCTAACATAACCTAACGTAACCTAACCTAACCTAACCTAACCCAACCTAACCCAACCCAACCCAACCCAACAACACCCAACCCAACCTAACCTAACCTAACCTAACCTTACCTAACCTAACCAAATTATCCTTACCTAACCTAACCTAACCTAACGTACCCTAACCTAACCTAACCTAACATAACCTAACCTAACCTAACGTAACCTAACCTAACCTAACCTAACCCAACCTAACCTAACCTAACCCAACTCAACCCAACCTAACCTAATCTAACCTAACCTAACCTAACCTAACCAAACCTAACCTAACCTAACCTAACCTAACCTAACCTAACCTAACGACGGTTGCAAGCGCTTTCACATTAAATATCGCAGTTCCCCACTTTTAATGGTGAAAAACACTGCATCTCAGTAATTGACATTGTTTAATGCGGTTTTACGACGGTTCATATCTTAACCTAACCTAACATTCGCACTTGTATCTAAAAACGCTCTATTACACTGTTTTGTTCACAATTACGATATTTGCATAACCTCACAGTTTTTCACCAACTTATTGCAGTACAGAACGCTGTATCTCGCTAAATGACATTGTTCTTTAAGGTTTCACGATGCTTGCATGCGCTTTAACGAGAATATCACAATATAGCAGTTTCGCACTTGTAACGGTAGAACACGCAGTATTTGGCTTGTTCATGCCGTTTTGTGTGCTTTCACAACATTTCACCTATTGCAGTTTAATACTCGCTATAAAACAACACTATCTCGTTAGATGACGTCGTTTTTGGTAGTTTCACGACGCTACCTACCTTAAACTAACCTAACCTAACCTAACCTTCGCACTTCTATCGTTAGAAAACGTTTTACTCGCCACTTTACAATGTTTTCTACAAGATTACGACGGTTTCATGCGCTTTCACATTAGGTATCGTAGTTCCCGACTTGTAATGTTGAAAAACACTACATCTCACTAAGTGACATTGTTTAATGCGGTTTTACGACGGTTTATATGTCAACCTAACCTAACATTCGCACTTGTATCCAAAGACGCTCAATTACACTGTTTCGTTCACAATTACGATATTTGCTTGACCTCACAGTTTCTAACCAACTTGTTACAGTACAGAACGCTGTATCTCGCTAAATGACATCGTTCTTTAAGGTTTCACGATACTTGCATGCGCTTTACCGAGAATGTCACAACATAGCAGTTTCGCACTTGTAACGGTACAACACGCAGTATTTGGCTTGTTCATGCCGTTTTGTGTGCTTTCACAACATTTTACCTACCGCAGTTTCGTACTCGCATTAAAACACTATCTCGTTAGATGACGTCGTTTTTGGTGGTTTCACGACGCTACGTAGCTTAAACTAACATAACTCAAACTAACCGAACCTTCGCACTTCTATCGTTAGAAAACGTTTTATTCGCTACTTTACAATGTTTTCTACAAGATTACGACGGTTTCATGCGCTTTCACATTAGATATCGCAGTTCCCGACTTGTAATGGTGAAAAACACAGCATCTCACTAAGTGGCATTGTTTAATGCGGTTTTAGCGCGGTTCATATCTTAACCTAACCTAACCTAACCTAACCTAACCTGACCTAACCCAACCTAACCTAACCTAACCTAACCCAACTCAACCCAACCTAACCTAATCTAACCTAACCTAACCTAACCTAACCTAACCAAACCTAACCTAACCTAACCTAACCTAACCTAACCTAACCTAACGACGGTTGCAAGCGCTTTCACATTAAATATCGAAGTTCCCCACTTTTGGTGGAAAACACTGCATCTCAGTAATTGACATTGTTTAATGCGGTTTTACGACGGTTCATATCTTAACCTAACCTAACATTCGCACTTGTATCTAAAAACGCTCTATTACACTGTTTTGTTCACAATTACGATATTTGCATAACCTCACAGTTTTTCACCAACTTATTGCAGTACAGAACGCTGTATCTCGCTACATGACATTGTTCTTTAAGGTTTCACGATGCTTGCATGCGCTTTAACGAGAATATCACAATATAGCAGTTTCGCACTTGTAACGGTAGAACACGCAGTATTTGGCTTGTTCATGCCGTTTTGTGTGCTTTCACAACATTTCACCTATCGCAGTTTAATACTCGCTATAAAACAACACTATCTCGTTAGATGACGTCGTTTTTGGTAGTTTCACGACGCTACCTAGCTTAAAATAACCTAACCTAACCTAACCTTCGCACTTCTATCGTTAGAAAACGTTTTATTCGCCACTTTACAATGTTTTCTACAAGATTACGATGGTTTCATGCGCTTTCACATTAGATATCGTAGTTCCCGACATGTAATGTTGAAAAACACTACATCTCACTAAGTGACATTGTTTAATGCGGTTTTACGACGGTTGATATGTCAACCTAACCTAACATTCGCACTTGTATCTAAAGACGCTCAATTACACTGTTTCGTTCACAATTACGATATTTGCTTGACCTCACAGTTTCTCACCAACTTATTAGAGTACAGAACGCTGTATCTCGCTAAATGACATCGTTCTTTAAGGTTTCACGATACTTGCATGCGCTTTACCGAGAATGTCACAACATAGCACTTTCGCACTTGTAACGGTACAACACGCAGTATTTGGCTTGTTCATGCCGTTTTGTGTGCTTTCACAACATTTTACCTATCGCAGTTTCGTACTCGCAATAAAACAACACTATCTCGTTAGATGACGTCGTTTTTGGTGGTTTCATGACGCTACCTAGCTTAAACTAACATAACTCAACCTAACATAACCTTCGCACTTCTATCGTTAGAAAACGTTTTACTCGCTACTTTACATTGCTTTCTACAACATTACGACGGTTTCAAGCGCTTTCACATAATGCCACCTGGCCATGAACTGCGGCGAGCACGAGCCCGCATCGAGGAGAAGAAACGAGGAAGAAGTTGTTGGGCTAGCGCGCTCTCGCCGAGGCTTTTGTTTTTTGGTTGTGGTGTCCCTGACCTGCGCCTCTGTGACTACGCGGTATTCTTTACCTGAAGTCCCTCTTGTTCACGCGCGACAACTGGTGGAGTCGCTGGGTATTCCCAGTCAATGATCCAAACGCCTCCTGGGAGCCCTATACCCGCAGTCGCAACACCTGTCCACCGGGCCAGCCGGAGAATCCGAGGATTGTCCCCCGAGCGTGAACCTCTACCGGAGATGGCATCAACTGCACCACCCCAGAGCGGTACGGAAAATATTCCGATGGCTAATTACACGCTGCAGAAGCCACGAGTGCCGAAGGTGTTCCGTGGCTCCATGTTGGAGGATGTTGTGGACTGGTTGGCTCACTTTGAACGCGTTGCGGCTTTCAACGAATGGACCGACGCCAACAAGCTGCGGAATGTATATTTCAGCCTTGAGGACGGAGCTCGTACTTGGTACGAGAACCGCGAACCCTTCTCGTCGTGGACGATGTTTTGCCGTCAGCTGCTGGCAAGTTACGCTGACCCCCATCGCCGTGAACGAGCGGAACGGGCCATCCAATCACGCATCCAAATGCCGAACGAGAGCGTGATGGCGTACGTGGAGGACATGACGAGCCTTTTCCGTCGCGCTGACCCAGGTATGGGAGAAGACAAGAAGTTGCGCCACCTAATGCGAGGAGTTAAGGAGCAACTCTTCGCTGGTCTCGTGCGAAGTCCCCCGAATACTGTGGCAGAGTTTTTAACTGAAGCAACGACAATGGAAAACATGCTGCAGCAGCGATCAGCTGTGTACGACCGCCACGTGAATGTTGCCTCGCCGGTGGACCAGATTGGAGTTGCGGGGAGTAACGTCAATCTCGAAGCTCTCTGCGACCTCATCAGATCGGTGGTACGCGACGAGCTGCAGAAGATTCACGGGCCGCCTCCACCTGCTGCGGGATCCATCTCCAGCCTCATCAGGAGTGAAGTACAGCAGGCTTTGCAAGTCCCGCTGTCCAACGATGCTTCCCCGCCTGTACCGATCGAGCCTCACCGTGCATCTTATGCCGAGGCTGTGAGCTGTTACGTCGCTCCTGCATCGTACGCCGAAGCTGCGAGTCGTTACGCTCCTCCACGCCGTTTCGTACACCCTGCACATCGCGATCCACTCCCAGCAGTTCAACCAGTCCAGCATTTCGAGAATCGGCAGCTCCTCCCGCGGAAATCGGACGTATGGCGCACACCGGACAGGCGGCCGCTGTGCTACCACTGTGGCGAAGCCGGACACGTGTACCGCGAATGCCAGTACCGTCGCCTCGGACTTCAGGGTTTCGCCGTCGACTCACCCAGGCCAAGATTTGGCGAAAGACCCAGAGCGATTGAGGAGTACCTGTCCGAGCAGCGCATGCCACTGCTCCCGCGGCGCCAGTCACGATCACCATCTCCAAGAAGGTCTTCGTCAAGTGTCCCGAACTACCCAGGGGCGGCGCCAGCACGGCCGCTCAGCCCTAGGCGGGAAAACTAACGACAGCGACCTTCGGGGGCGGGGCCGCTGATAAACGACACGAACAAGGGCCCCAATCCATGCGAGTACGTACCAGCAGTGGTTCAACGACGACAGCTCCCGAATCAGAAAGCCGACTTTCCCTAGATATACCTGTAGTGCTCGACGGCCGCCACGATATTACAGCTTTATTAGACACAGGGGCCGACTACTCCATCATGAGCAGAAAACTGGCGACGCATCTCAAGAAAGTGGGTACGCCGTGGTACGGGACACGAATCCGTACAGCCGGCGGGCACGTCGTCACCCCTCTCGGTATCTGCACGATTAGAGTCGGCATTCGCAAACGCACATTTCTCTGCAGCTGCCTTATACTTCCTGAATGCTCCCGAGACCTCATCCTAGGCGTCGACTTTTTACGTGAATACGGCGCTATCATTGACCTCCGACAGCGCACAGTGACGTTCTCTACAGACAAAGCAGAAAAGCCTGATGACAGCCATCTCAGTTCGCTTCGTGTTTCGGCCGACATAATCACGTTGCCTCCACGTTCAAGCATCCTGGTTGAAGTCGTGTGTGACGAGATACGTGACGGTGAGGCAGTCGCCGAAGGCAACTTGACACTTTTGTTTAGCATAGGTGTCTGCGCAGCCCGCAGCCTCATTACGCTTCACGACAGACGTGCCACGCTGCTTGTGACAAATTTTAGTAATGAGCAGCGGCACCTGTTTCGACGCACCGCTATCGCTTTCGCCTACCCCATCGAAGACGTTGCTGAATGTTTTTCTGCCGCATCAATAAATAGTGGGCTACAATCGACATCGACCGGCGTTTCTAAGGCTCTTGAAAAGGTGGACATCAATTCGAGCCTCACGCAGAAAGAACGCACAGCGCTGCAGGAGCTGTTGCTTGAATTTCAAGAGTGTTTCGCTTCATCCTCAAAGGTGCGTCAAACGCCCCTTATGAAACACCGGATTATTATACACACCGATGTCTCGCCTATAAAGCAACAACCCTACCGAGTTTCTGCCAAAGAACGTGACGCGATCAATGCTCAAGTCGAAGAGATGCTTCAGGATGATGTTATACAGCCGTCCAATAGTCCATGGTCATCGCCAGTCGTTCTTGTAAAGAAAAAGGACGGAACGTTGCGTTTCTGCGTGGACTACAGAAAGCTGAACGACGTGACAAAAAAAGACGTGTATCCTCTGCCACGCATCGATGATTCACTAGACAGACTACGGCGAGCAAGGTATTTTTCATCCATAGACTTGAAAAGCGGATACTGGCAGATTGAGGTTGATGAAAGAGACCGAGAAAAAACTGCTTTTGTTACACCGGACGGCCTGTATGAATTCAAGGTGCTTCCCTTCGGCCTGTGTTCTGCACCAGCGACATTCCAAAGAATGATGGACACTGTTCTTACCGGTCTGAAGTGGAACACCTGCTTAGTTTATCTCGATGATGTCGTCGTATTTTCGGTCACTTTCGAGGAACACTTGAAACGTCTGCAGGCTGTTCTGGAAGCACTCCACTCTGCGAACCTCACGCTGAAGCCAGAAAAATGCCACTTTGGCTATAAAGAACTTAAATTTCTGGGGCATGTTGTGAGCGCAGACGGTGTTCGACCTGACCCCGACAAGACAACCGCCGTAGCCTCCTTTCCCGTTCCCCGTGACAAGAAAGCAGTACGCCGCTTCCTCGGTCTGTGCGCCTACTATCGTCGCTTCATCGCCAATTTTTCTAGAATTGCCGAGCCTCTGACTCGTCTCACACGTGACGACGTACCATTCGTTTGGAATGAAGAACAGAACGCGGCTTTTATCGATCTACGTGAGCGTATGCAGGCACCACCAGTTCTTGCTCACTTCGACGAGGATGCTGCCACGGAAGTTCATACCGACGCGAGCAATGTAGGTCTCGGCGCCGTGCTTGTCCAACATCAAGAAGGCACCGAGCGCGTGATAGCTTACGCCAGCCGTGCCCTGTCTCGCGCCGAGATGAACTATTCCACCTCGGAGAAAGAGTGCCTAGCAGTAGTGTGGGCCACTATGAAATTCAGGCCTTACCTCTACGGTCGTCACTTTAAAGTAGTTACTGATCATCACTCATTGTGCTGGTTAGCCAATTTACGAGACCCGTCTGGGCGTCTGGCACGATGGAGCCTTCGTTTGCAAGAGTTTGACCTTACCATTGTCTATAAATCAGGCCGCAAGCACGAAGATGCTGATTCCTTGTCACGTGCACCTACCGGAGTTTGTGATCCCGACAATGACGATGACTGCGGCTTTCTCGGAGTCCTCACTGCAACAGACTTGATCGCACGACAACACGATGACGTCGAGATTCGCGCAATCATTGACCAACTAGAAGGACGCAACACACCCGTACCTCGGCACATCTCTCGCAATCTCTCTTCGTTCTGCCTGCGGAACGGTGTCTTGTATAAATCAAACTCGAACGGCAATGGAAAAGCCTACTTGCTAGTGGTCCCATCTGACATGCGAGACGACATTCTTCTGGCCTGCCACGACGAACCCACATCCGGGCATCTAGGTTCTTCACGAACTCTCGCCAGAGTTCAACAGGCGTACTACTGGCCGAGACTTGCTATGTACGTCAAGAGATATGTGAAAAGCTGCCGTGAATGTCAACGCCGCAAATCTCCGCCACTGAAGCCTGCAGGCCTGCTGCAACCAATCACACCACCAAGGTCGCCGTTCGATCAAATAGGCATGGATTTACTGGGGCCGTTTCCTCTGTCATCTGCCGGTAACAAATGGATAGTTGTAGCGACAGATTATCTAACGAGATACGCCGAGACAAGAGCCCTGCAACGAGCTACAGCTTCCGATGTTGCCCAGTTTTTCGTCGAACAGATCGTTCTTCGCCATGGCGCCCCGTCTTGCGTCATCACTGATCGCGGAACAGCTTTCACGGCTCAGCTCATTGACGATGTATTCAAGCTAAGCTTCACGAGCCATCGCAAGACGACGGCGTATCATCCGCAGACTAACGGCCTGACGGAACGACTTAACAAGACCATCGCCGATATGTTGTCCATGTATGTAGACGTTCAACACAAGACGTGGGATCAGGTCCTTCCATACGTAACATTCGCCTACAACACTGCCATCCAAGAAACGACACGATTCACACCGTTCCGTCTCGTCTATGGGCGTGAGGTCCAGACCATGTTGGACGCTATGTTGCCACACGATTACGACGGGTCGCTCACACCTGACGCTGAGCAGCTTGCTCAGTTTGCCGAAGAAGCTCGACAGTTGGCACGCCTGCATATTACGCAACAACAAACTGCAGATGCACGCCGCTACAATCTTCGCCATCGACAGGTCGAATACCACCCAGGAGATCTAGTTTGGGTATGGACTCCGGTTCGCCGCCAAGGGTTGTCCGAAAAGCTCCTGAGTCGCTACTTTGGACCCTACAAAGTAGTGCGTCGCATCAGTGACGTGAATTATGAGGTGGTTCCATATGGAACCATGTCACCCCAGCGTCGAAAGCACTACCCAGAGATTGTTCACGTTGTACGGCTCAAGCCGTACTTCGTACGTTAGTGGGACCGTACCTCAGCCTTGTTCTTTTGTTGTTGTTTTTTTTTCTTAAGTGTGCCCACAGTGTGCATGTCTGCTTTACTTCCGCTTATCCACTACCATTCGCGCGAGCATCGGGGCGATGCTTTTTTTTCAGTGGGGGAATAATGCCACCTGGCCATGAACTGCGGCGAGCACGAGCCCGCATCGAGGAGAAGAAACGAGGAAGAAGTTGTTGGGCTAGCGCGCTCTCGCCGAGGCTTTTGTTTTTTGGTTGTGGTGTCCCTGACCTGCGCCTCTGTGACTACGCGGTATTCTTTACCTGAAGTCCCTCTTGTTCACGCGCGACAATAAGATATCGCAGTTCCCAACTTGTAAAGGTGAAAAACACTGCATCTCACTAAGTGACATTGTTTATTGCGGTTTTACGACGGTTCATACCTTAACATAACGTAACCTAACCTAACCTAACCCAACCTAACCTAACATAACCTAACCTAACCTAACCTAACCAAACCTAACCTAACGTAACCTAACCTAACCTAACCTAACCTAACCTAACCTAACGACGTTTGCAAGCGCTTTCACATTAGATATCGCAGTTCCCAACTTGTAATGGTGAAAAACACTGCATCTCACTAAGTGACATTGTTTAATGCGGTTTTACGACGGTTGATATGTCAACCTAACCTAACATTCGCACTTGTATCTAAAGACGCTCAATTACACTGTTTCGTTCACAATTACGATATTTGCTTCACCTCACAGTTTCTCACCAACTTATTACAGTACAGAACGCTGTATCTCGCTAAATGACATCGTTCTTTAAGGTTTCACGATACTTGCATGCGCTTTACCGAGAATGTCACAACATAGCAGTTTCGCACTTGTAACGGTACAACACGCAGTATTTGGCTTGTTCATGCCGTTTTGTGTGCTTTCACAACATTTTACCTATCGCAGTTTCGTACTCGCATTAAACACTATCTCGTTAGATGACGTCGTTGTTGGTGGTTTCACGACGCTACCTAGCTTAAACTAACATAACTCAAACTAACCGAACCTTCGCACTTCTATCGTTAGAAAACGTTTTATTCGCTACTTTACAATGTTTTCTACAAGATTACGACGGTTTCATGCGCTTTCACATTAGATATCGCAGTTCCCGACTTGTAATGGTGAAAAACACAGCATCTCACTAAGTGACATTGTTTAATGCGGTTTTAGCGCGGTTCATATCTTAACCTAACCTAACCTTACCTAAACCAACCTAACCTAAAATAACCTAACCAAACCTTACCTAACATACCCTAACCTAACCTAACCTAACCTAACCAAACCTAACCTAACCTAACCTAACGTAACCTAACCTAACCTAACCTAACCTAACGACGATTGCAAGCGCTTTCACATTAGATATCGCAGTTCCCGACTTGTAATGGTGAAAAACACTGCATCTCACTAAGTGACATTGATTAATGCGGTTTTACGACGGTTCATATCTTAACCTAACCTAACATTCGCACTTGTATTAAAAAACGCTCTATTACACTGTTTCGTTCACAATTAGGATATTTGCATAACCTCACAGTTTTTCACCAAATTATTGCAGTACAGAACGCTGTATCTCGCTAAATGACATCGTTCTTTAAGGTTTCACGATGCTTTCATGCGCTTTAACGAGAATATCACAACATAGCAGTTTCGCACTTGTAACGGTACAACACGCAGTATTTGGCTTGTTCATGCCGTTTTGTGTGCTTTCACAACATTTCACCTATCGCAGTTTCGTACTCGCAATAAAACAACACTATCTCGTTAGATGACGTTGTTTTTGGTAGTTTCGCGACGCTACCTAGCTTAAACTAACATAACTCAACCTAACATGACCTTCGCACTTCTATCGTTAGAAAACGTTTTACTCGCTACTTTACATTGCTTTCTACAACATTACGACGGTTTCAAGCGCTTTCACATTAGATATCACAGTTCCCAACTTGTAAAGGTGAAAAACACTGCATCTCACTAAGTGACATTGTTTAATGCGGTTTTACGACGGTTCATACCTTAACCTAACCTAACCTAACCTAACCTAACCTAACCTTACCTAACCTAACCTAACCTAACCCAACCCAACCCAACCTAACCTAACCTAACCTAAACTAACCTAACCCAACCTAACCTAACCTAACCTAACCTAACCCAACCTAACCCAACCCAACCCAACCTAACCTAACCTAAGCTAACCTAACCTAACCTAACCAAACCTAACCTAACCTAACTTAACCTAACCTAACGTAACCTAACCTAACCTATTCTAACGTAACCTAACCTTACCTGACCTAACCTAACCTAACGTAACCTAACCTAACCTAACATAACCTAACGTAACCTAACCTAACCTAACCTAACGTAACCTAACCTAACCTAACCCAACCTAACCCAACCCAACCCAACCCAACAACACCCAACCCAACCTAACCTAACCTAACCTAACCTTACCTAACCTAACCAAATTATCCTTACCTAACCTAACCTAACCTAACGTAACCTAACCTAACCTAACCTAACGTAACCTAACCTAACCTAACTTAACCTAACCTAACCTAACCCAACCTAACCTAACCTAACCTAACCTAACCCAACTCAACCCAACCTAACCTAATCTAACCTAACCTAACCTAACCTAACCTAACCAAACCTAACCTAACCTAACCTAACGACGGTTGCAAGCGCTTTCACATTAAATATCGCAGTTCCCCACTTTTAATGGTGAAAAACACTGCATCTCAGTAATTGACATTGTTTAATGCGGTTTTACGACGGTTCATATCTTAACCTAACCTAACATTCGCACTTGTATCTAAAAATGCTCTATTACACTGTTTTGTTCACAATTACGATATTTGCATAACCTCACAGTTTTTCACCAACTTATTGCAGTACAGAACGCTGTATCTCGCTAAATGACATTGTTCTTTAAGGTTTCACGATGCTTGCATGCGCTTTAACGAGAATATCACAATATAGCAGTTTCGCACTTGTAACGGTAGAACACGCAGTATTTGGCTTGTTCATGCCGTTTTGTGTGCTTTCACAACATTTCACCTATCGCAGTTTAATACTCGCTATAAAACAACACTATCTCGTTAGATGACGTCGTTTTTGGTAGTTTCACGACGCTACCTAGCTTACACTAACCTAACCTAACCTAACCTTCGCACTTCTATCGTTAGAAAACGTTTTACTCGCCACTTTACAATGTTTTCTACAAGATTACGACGGTTTCATGCGCTTTCACATTAGATATCGTAGTTCCCGACTTGTAATGTTGAAAAACACTACATCTCACTAAGTGACATTGTTTAATGCGGTTTTACGACGGTTTATATGTCAACCTAACCTAACATTCGCACTTGTATCCAAAGACGCTCAATTACACTGTTTCGTTCACAATTACGATATTTGCTTGACCTCACAGTTTCTAACCAACTTATTACAGTACAGAACGCTGTATCTCGCTAAATGACATCGTTCTTTAAGGTTTCACGATACTTGCATGCGCTTTACCGAGAATATCACAATATAGCAGTTTCGCACTTGTAACGGTAGAACACGCAGTATTTGGCTTGTTCATGCCGTTTTGTGTGCTTTCACAACATTTTACCTATCGCAGTTTCGTACTCGCATTAAACACTATCTCGTTAGATGACGTCGTTGTTGGTGGTTTCACGACGCTACCTAGCTTAAACTAACATAACTCAAACTAACCGAACCTTCGCACTTCTATCGTTAGAAAACGTTTTATTCGCTACTTTACAATGTTTTCTACAAGATTACGACGGTTTCATGCGCTTTCACATTAGATATCGCAGTTCCCGACTTGTAATGGTGAAAAACACAGCATCTCACTAAGTGACATTGTTTAATGCGGTTTTAGCGCGGTTCATATCTTAACCTAACCTAACCTTACCTAAACCAACCTAACCTAAAATAACCTAACCAAACCTTACCTAACATACCCTAACCTAACCTAACCTAACCTAACCAAACCTAACCTAACCTAACCTAACGTAACCTAACCTAACCTAACCTAACCTAACGACGATTGCAAGCGCTTTCACATTAGATATCGCAGTTCCCGACTTGTAATGGTGAAAAACACTGCATCTCACTAAGTGACATTGATTAATGCGGTTTTACGACGGTTCATATCTTAACCTAACCTAACATTCGCACTTGTATTAAAAAACGCTCTATTACACTGTTTCGTTCACAATTAGGATATTTGCATAACCTCACAGTTTTTCACCAAATTATTGCAGTACAGAACGCTGTATCTCGCTAAATGACATCGTTCTTTAAGGTTTCACGATGCTTTCATGCGCTTTAACGAGAATATCACAACATAGCAGTTTCGCACTTGTAACGGTACAACACGCAGTATTTGGCTTGTTCATGCCGTTTTGTGTGCTTTCACAACATTTCACCTATCGCAGTTTCGTACTCGCAATAAAACAACACTATCTCGTTAGATGACGTTGTTTTTGGTAGTTTCGCGACGCTACCTAGCTTAAACTAACATAACTCAACCTAACATGACCTTCGCACTTCTATCGTTAGAAAACGTTTTACTCGCTACTTTACATTGCTTTCTACAACATTACGACGGTTTCAAGCGCTTTCACATTAGATATCACAGTTCCCAACTTGTAAAGGTGAAAAACACTGCATCTCACTAAGTGACATTGTTTAATGCGGTTTTACGACGGTTCATACCTTAACCTAACCTAACCTAACCTAACCTAACCTAACCTTACCTAACCTAACCTAACCTAACCCAACCCAACCCAACCTAACCTAACCTAACCTAAACTAACCTAACCCAACCTAACCTAACCTAACCTAACCTAACCCAACCTAACCCAACCCAACCCAACCTAACCTAACCTAAGCTAACCTAACCTAACCTAACCAAACCTAACCTAACCTAACTTAACCTAACCTAACGTAACCTAACCTAACCTATTCTAACGTAACCTAACCTTACCTGACCTAACCTAACCTAACGTAACCTAACCTAACCTAACATAACCTAACGTAACCTAACCTAACCTAACCTAACGTAACCTAACCTAACCTAACCCAACCTAACCCAACCCAACCCAACCCAACAACACCCAACCCAACCTAACCTAACCTAACCTAACCTTACCTAACCTAACCAAATTATCCTTACCTAACCTAACCTAACCTAACGTAACCTAACCTAACCTAACCTAACGTAACCTAACCTAACCTAACTTAACCTAACCTAACCTAACCCAACCTAACCTAACCTAACCTAACCTAACCCAACTCAACCCAACCTAACCTAATCTAACCTAACCTAACCTAACCTAACCTAACCAAACCTAACCTAACCTAACCTAACGACGGTTGCAAGCGCTTTCACATTAAATATCGCAGTTCCCCACTTTTAATGGTGAAAAACACTGCATCTCAGTAATTGACATTGTTTAATGCGGTTTTACGACGGTTCATATCTTAACCTAACCTAACATTCGCACTTGTATCTAAAAATGCTCTATTACACTGTTTTGTTCACAATTACGATATTTGCATAACCTCACAGTTTTTCACCAACTTATTGCAGTACAGAACGCTGTATCTCGCTAAATGACATTGTTCTTTAAGGTTTCACGATGCTTGCATGCGCTTTAACGAGAATATCACAATATAGCAGTTTCGCACTTGTAACGGTAGAACACGCAGTATTTGGCTTGTTCATGCCGTTTTGTGTGCTTTCACAACATTTCACCTATCGCAGTTTAATACTCGCTATAAAACAACACTATCTCGTTAGATGACGTCGTTTTTGGTAGTTTCACGACGCTACCTAGCTTACACTAACCTAACCTAACCTAACCTTCGCACTTCTATCGTTAGAAAACGTTTTACTCGCCACTTTACAATGTTTTCTACAAGATTACGACGGTTTCATGCGCTTTCACATTAGATATCGTAGTTCCCGACTTGTAATGTTGAAAAACACTACATCTCACTAAGTGACATTGTTTAATGCGGTTTTACGACGGTTTATATGTCAACCTAACCTAACATTCGCACTTGTATCCAAAGACGCTCAATTACACTGTTTCGTTCACAATTACGATATTTGCTTGACCTCACAGTTTCTAACCAACTTATTACAGTACAGAACGCTGTATCTCGCTAAATGACATCGTTCTTTAAGGTTTCACGATACTTGCATGCGCTTTACCGAGAATGTCACAACATAGCAGTTTCGCACTTGTAACGGTACAACACGCAGTATTTGGCTTGTTCATGCCGTTTTGTGTGCTTTCACAACATTTTACCTATCGCAGTTTCGTACTCGCAATAAAACAACACTATCTCGTTAGATGACATCGTTTTTGGTGGTTTCACGACGCTACCTAGCTTAAACTAACATAACTCAACCTAACATAACCTTCGCACTTCTATCGTTAGAAAACGTTTTACTCGCTACTTTACATTGCTTTCTACAACATTACGACGGTTTCAAGCGCTTTTACATTAGATATCGCAGTTCCCAACTTGTAAAGGTGAAAAACACTGCATCTCACTAAGTGACATTGTTTATTGCGGTTTTACGACGGTTCATACCTTAACCTAACGTAACCTAACCTAACCTAACCCAACCTAACCTAACATAACCTAACCTAACCTAACCTAACCTAACCTAACGTAACCTAACCTAACCTAACCTAACCTAACGACGTTTGCAAGCGCTTTCACATTAGATATCGCAGTTCCCAACTTGTAATGGTGAAAAACACTGCATCTCACTAAATGACATTGTTTAATGCGGTTTTACGACGGTTCATATCTTAACCTAACCTAACATTCGTACTTGTATTGAAAAACGCTCTATTACACTGTTTTGTTCACAATTTCGATATTTGCATAACCTCACAGTTTTTCACCAACTTATTGCAGTACAGAACGCTGTATCTCGCTAAATGACATTGTTCTTTAAGGTTTCACAATGCTTGCATGCGCTTTAACGAGAATATCACAATATAGCAGTTTCGCACTTGTAACGGTAGAACACGCAGTATTTGGCTTGTTCATGCCGTTTTGTGTGCTTTCACAACATTTCACCTATCGCAGTTTAATACTCGCTATAAAACAACACTATCTCGTTAGATGACGTCGTTTTTGGTAGTTTCACGACGCTACCTAGCTTAAACTAACCTAACCTAACCTAACCTTCGCACTTCTATCGTTAGAAAACGTTTTACTCGCCACTTTACAATGTTTTCTACAAGATTACGACGGTTTCATGCGCTTTCACATTAGATATCGTAGTTCCCGGCTTGTAATGTTGAAAAACACTACATCTCACTAAGTGACATTGTTTAATGCGGTTTTACGACGGTTTATATGTCAACCTAACCTAACATTCGCACTTGTATCCAAAGACGCTCAATTACACTGTTTCATTCACAATTACGATATTTGCTTGACCTCACAGTTTCTAACCAACTTGTTACAGTACAGAACGCTGTATCTCGCTAAATGACATCGTTCTTTAAGGTTTCACGATACTTGCATGCGCTTTACCGAGAATGTCACAACATAGCAGTTTCGCACTTGTAACGGTACAACACGCAGTATTTGGCTTGTTCATGCCGTTTTGTGTGCTTTCACAACATTTTACCTATCGCAGTTTCGTACTCGCAATAAAACAACACTATCTCGTTAGATGACATCGTTTTTGGTGGTTTCACGACGCTACCTAGCTTAAACTAACATAACTCAACCTAACATAACATTCGCACTTCTATCGTTAGAAAACGTTTTACTCGCTACTTTACATTGCTTTCTACAACATTACGGCGGTTTCAAGCGCTTTCACATTAGATATCGCAGTTCCCAACTTGTAAAGGTTAAAAACACTGCATCTCACTAAGTGACATTGTTTATTGCGGTTTTACGACGGTTCATACCTTAACCTAACGTAATCTAACCTAACCTAACCCAACCTAACCTAACATAACCTAACCTAACCTATCCTAACCAAACCTAACCTAACGTAACCTAACCTAACCTAACCTAACCTAACCTAACCTAACGACGTTTGCAAGCGCTTTCACATTAGATATCGCAGTTCCCAACTTGTAATGGTGAAAAACACTGCATCTCACTAAATGACATTGTTTAATGCGTTTTACGACGGTTCATATCTTAACCTAACCTAACATTCGTACTTGTATTGAAAAACGCTCTATTACACTGTTTTGTTCACAATTACGATATTTGCATAACCTCACAGTTTTTCACCAACTTATTGCAGTACAGAACGCTGTATCTCGCTAAATGACATTGTTCTTTAAGGTTTCACGATGCTTGCATGCGCTTCAACGAGAATATCACAATATAGCAGTTTCGCACTTGTAACGGTAGAACACGCAGTATTTGGCTTGTTCATGCCGTTTTGTGTGCATTCACAACATTTCACCTATCGCAGTTTAATACTTGCAATAAAACAACACTATCTCGTTAGATGACGTCGTTTTTGGTAGTTTCACGACGCTACCTAGCTTAAACTAACCTAACCTAACCTAACCTTCGCACTTCTATCGTTAGAAAACGTTTTACTCGCAACTTTACAATGTTTTCTACTAGATTACGACGGTTTCATGCGCTTTCACATTAGATATCGTAGTTCCCGACTTGTAATGTTGAAAAACACTACATCTCACTAAGTGACATTGTTTAATGCGGTTTTACGACGGTTTATATGTCAACCTAACCTAACATTCGCACTTGTATCCAAAGACGCTCAATTACACTGTTTCGTTCACAATTACGATATTTGCTTGACCTCACAGTTTCTAACCAACTTATTACAGTACAGAACGCTGTATCTCGCTAAATGACATCGTTCTTTAAGGTTTCACGATACTTGCATGCGCTTTACCGAGAATGTCACAACATAGCAGTTTCGCACTTGTAACGGTACAACACGCAGTATTTGGCTTGTTCATGCCGTTTTGTGTGCTTTCACAACATTTTACCTATCGCAGTTTCGTACTCGCAATAAAACAACACTATCTCGTTAGATGACATCGTTTTTGGTGGTTTCACGACGCTACCTAGCTTAAACTAACATACCTCAACCTAACATAACCTTCGCACTTCTATCGTTAGAAAACGTTTTACTCGCTACTTTACATTGCTTTCTACAACATTACGACGGTTTCAAGCGCTTTCACATTAGATATCGCAGTTCCCAACTTGTAAAGGTGAAAAACACTGCATCTCACTAAGTGACATTGTTTATTGCGGTTTTACGACGGTTCATACCTTAAGCTAACGTAACCTAACCTAACCTAACCCAACATAACCTAACATAACCTAACCTAACCTAACCTAACCAAACCTAACCTAACGTAACCTAACCTAACCTAACCTAACCTAACCTAACGACGTTTGCAAGCGCTTTCACAATAGATATCGCAGTTCCCAACTTGTAATGGTGAAAAACACTGCATCTCACTAAATGACATTGTTTAATGCGGTTTTACGACGGTTCATATCTTAACCTAACCTAACATTCGTACTTGTATTGAAAAACGCTCTATTACACTGTTTTGTTCACAATTACGATATTTGCATAACCTCACAGTTTTTCACCAACTTATTGCAGTACAGAACGCTGTATCTCGCTAAATGACATTGTTCTTTAAGGTTTCACGATGCTTGCATGCGCTTTAACGAGAATATCACAATATAGCAGTTTCGCACTTGTAACGGTAGAACACGCAGTATTTGGCTTGTTCATGCCGTTTTGTGTGCTTTCACAACATTTCACCTATCGCAGTTTAATACTCGCTATAAAACAACACTATCTCGTTAGATGACGTCGTTTTTGGTAGTTTCACGACGCTACCTAGCTTAAACTAACCTAACCTAACCTAACCTTCGCACTTCTATCGTTAGAAAACGTTTTACTCGCCACTTTACAATGTTTTCTACAAGATTACGACGGTTTCATGCGCTTTCACATTAGATATCGTAGTTCCCGACTTGTAATGTTGGAAAACACTACATCTCCCTAAGTGACATTGTTTAATGCGGTTTTACGACGGTTTATATGTCAACCTAACCTAACGTTCGCACTTGTATCCAAAGACGCTCAATTACACTGTTTCGTTCACAATTACGATATATGCTTGACCTCACAGTTTCTAACCAACTTGTTACAGTACAGAACGCTGTATCTCGCTAAATGACATCGTTCTTTAAGGTTTCACGATACTTGCATGCGCTTTACCGAGAATGTCACAACATAGCAGTTTCGCACTTGTAACGGTACAACACGCAGTATTTGGCTTGTTCATGCCGTTTTGTGTGCTTTCACAACATTTTACCTATCCAAGTTTCGTACTCGCAATAAAACGACACTATCTCGTTAGATGACATCGTTTTTGGTGGTTTCACGACGCTACCTAGCTTAAACTAACATAACTCAACCTAACATAACCTTCGCACTTCTATCGTTAGAAAACGTTTTACTCGCTACTTTACATTGCTTTCTACAACATTACGACGGTTTCAAGCGCTTTCACATTAGATATCGCAGTTCCCAACTTGTAAAGGTGAAAAACACTGCATCTCACTAAGTGACATTGTTTATTGCGGTTTTACGACGGTTCATACCTTAACCTAACGTAACCTCCCCTACCTTACCCAACCTAACCTAACATAACCTAACCTAACCTAACCTAACCAAACCTAACCTAACGTAACCTAACCTAACCTAACCTAACCTAACCTAACGACGTTTGCAAGCGCTTTCACATTAGATATCGCAGTTCCCAACTTGTAATGGTGAAAAACACTTCATCTCACTAAATGACATTGTTTAATGCGGTTTTACGACGGTTCATACCTTAACCTAACCTAACATTCGTACTTGTATTGAAAAACGCTCTATTACACTGTTTTGTTCACAATTAGGATATTTGCATAACCTCACAGTTTTTCACCAACTTATTGCAGTACAGAACGCTGTATCTCGCTAAATGACATTGTTCTTTAAGGTTTCACGATGCTTGCATGCGCTTCAACGAGAATATCACAATATAGCAGTTTCGCACTTGTAACGGTACAACACGCAGTATTTGGCTTGTTCATGCCGTTTTGTGTGCTTTCACAACATTTTACCTATCGCAGTTTGGTACTCGCATTAAAACAACACTATCTCGTTAGATGACGTCGTTTTTGGTGGTTTCACGACGCTACCTAGCTTAAACTAACATAACTCAACCTAACATAACCTTCGCACTTCTATCGTTAGAAAACGTTTTACTCGCTACTTTACATTGCTTTCTACAACATTATGACGGTTTCAAGCGCTTTCACATTAGATATCGCAGTTCCCGACTTGTAATGGTGAAAACACTGCATCTCACTAAGTGCCATTGTTTAATGCGGTTTTAGGACGGTTGATATGTCAACCTAACCTAACATTCGCACTTGTATCTAAAGACGCTCCATTACACTGTTTCGTTCACAATTACGATATTTGCTTGACCTCACAGTTTCTCACCAATTTATTACAGTACAGAACGCTGTATCTCGCTAAATGACATCGTTCTTTAAGGTCTCACGATGCTTGCATGCGCTTTAACGAGAATATCACATTATAGCAGTTTCGCACTTGTAACGGTACAACACGCAGTATCTGGCTTGTTCAAGCCGTTTTGTGTACTTTCACAACATTTCACCTATTGCAGTTTCGTACATGCAATAAAACAACACTATCTCGTTAGATGACGTCCTTTTTGGTGGTCTCACGACGCTACATAGCTTAAACTAACATAACTCAAGCTAACCTTCGCACTTCTATCTTTAGAAAACGTTTTACTCGCAGTTTTACAATGTTTTCTACAAGATTACGACGGTTTCATGCGCTTTCACATTAGATATCGTAGTTCCCACTTTAATGTTGAAAAACACTACATCTCACTAAGTGACATTGTTTAATGCGGTTTTACGACGGTTGATATCTCAACCTAACCTAACATTCGCACTTGTATCTAAATACGCTCAATTACACTGTTTCGTTCACAATTACGATATTTGCTTGACCTCACAGTTTCTCACCAACCTATTACAGTACAGAACGCTGTATCTCGCTAAATGACATCGTTCTTTAAGGTTTCACGATACTTGCATGCGCTTTACCGAGAATGTCACAACATAGCAGTTTCGCACTTGTAACTGTACAACACGCAGTATTTGGCTTGTTCATGCCGTTTTGTGTGCATTCACAACATTTTACCTATCGCAGTTTGGTACTCGCATTAAAACAACACTATCTCGTTAGATGACGTCGTTTTTGGTGGTTTCACGACGCTACC
Source organism: Rhipicephalus microplus (assembly GCF_043290135.1). Lineage (NCBI taxonomy): Eukaryota > Metazoa > Arthropoda > Arachnida > Ixodida > Ixodidae > Rhipicephalus > Rhipicephalus microplus. The sequence goes on from NW_027464606.1 coordinate 263,485, forward strand.
TAGCTTAAACTAACCTAACCTAACCTAACCTTCGCACTTCTATCGTTAGAAAACGTTTTACTCGCAACTTTACAATGTTTTCTACTAGATTACGACGGTTTCATGCGCTTTCACATTAGATATCGTAGTTCCCGACTTGTAATGTTGAAAAACACTACATCTCACTAAGTGACATTGTTTAATGCGGTTTTACGACGGTTGATATGTCAACCTAACCTAACATTCGCACTTGTATCTAAAGACGCTCAATTACACTGTTTCGTTCACAATTACGATATTTGCTTGACCTCACAGTTTCTCACCAACTTATTACAGTACAGAACGCTGAATCTCGCTAAATGACATCGTTCTTTAAGGTTTCACGATACTTGCATGCGCTTTACCGAGAATGTCACAACATAGCAGTTTCGCACTTGTTACGGTACAACACGCAGTATTTGGCTTGTTCATGCCGTTTTGTGTGCTTTCACAACATTTTACCTATCGCAGTTTGGTACTCGCATTAAAACAACACTATCTCGTTAGATGACGTCGTTTTTGGTGGTTTCACGACGCTACCTAGCTTAAACTAACATAACTCAACCTAACATAACCTTCGCACTTCTATCGTTAGAAAACGTTTTACTCGCTACTTTACATTGCTTTCTACAACATTACGACGGTTTCAAGCGCTTTCACATTAGATATCGCAGTTCCCAACTTGTAAAGGTGAAAAACACTGCATCTCACTAAGTGACATTGTTTAATGTGGTTTTAGCGCGGTTCATATCTTAACCTAACCTAACCTAACCTAACCTAACCCAACCTAACCTAACATAACCTAACCTAACCTAACCTAACCTAACCAAACCTAACCTAACGTAACCTAACCTAACCTAACCTAACGACGTTTGCAAGCGCTTTCACATTAGATATCGCAGTTCCCGACTTGTAATGGTGAAAACACTGCATCTCACTAAGTGCCATTGTTTAATGCGGTTTTAGGACGGTTGATATGTCAACCTAACCTAACATTCGCACTTGTATCTAAAGACGCTCAATTACACTGTTTCGTTCACAATTACGATATTTGCTTGACCTCACAGTTTCTCACCAATTTATTACAGTACAGAACGCTGTATCTCGCTAAATGACATCGTTCTTTAAGGTCTCACGATGCTTGCACGCGCTTTAACGAGAATATCACATTATAGCAGTTTCGCACTTGTAACGGTACAACACGCAGTATCTGGCTTGTTCAAGCCGTTTTGTGTACTTTCACAACATTTCACCTATTACAGTTTCGTACATGCAATAAAACAACACTATCTCGTTAGATGACGTCCTTTTTGGTGGTCTCACGACGCTACATAGCTTAAACTAACATAACTCAAGCTAACCTTCGCACTTCTATCTTTAGAAAACGTTTTACTCGCAATTTTACAATGTTTTCTACAAGATTACGACGGTTTCATGCGCTTTCACATTAGATATCGTAGTTCCCACTTGTAATGTTGAAAAACACTACATCTCACTAAGTGACATTGTTTAATGCGGTTTTACGACGGTTGATATCTCAACCTAACCTAACATTCGCACTTGTATCTAAATACGCTCAATTACACTGTTTCGTTCACAATTACGATATTTGCTTGACCTCACAGTTTCTCACCAACTTATTACAGTACAGAACGCTGTATCTCGCTAAATGACATCGTTCTTTAAGGTTTCACGATACTTGCATGCGCTTTAACGAGAATATCACAATAAAGCAGTTTCGCACTTGTAACGGCACAAGACGCAGTATCTGGCTAGTTCATGCCATTTTGTGTGCTTTCCCAATATTTCAACTATCGCAGTTTCGTACTAGCAATAAAACAACACTATCTCGTTAGATGACATCGTTTGTGGTGGTTTCACGACGCTACCTAGCTCAAACTAACCGAACCTTCGCACTTCTATCGTTAGAAAGCGTTTTATTCGCTACTTTACAATGTTTTCTACAAGATTACGACGGTTTCATGCGCTTTCACATCAGATATCGCAGTTCCCCACTTTTAATGGTGAAAAACACTGCATCTCAGTAATTGACATTGTTTAATGCGGTTTTACGACGGTTCATATCTTAACCTAACCTAACATTCGCACTTGTATCTAAAAACGCTCATTACACTGTTTTGTTCACAATTATGATATTTGCATAACCTCACAGTTTTTCACCAACTTATTGCAGTACAGAACGCTGTATCTCGCTAAATGACATTGTTCTTTAAGGTTTCACGATGCTTGCATGCGCTTTAACGAGAATATCACAATATAGCAGTTTCGCACTTGTAACGGTAGAACACGCAGTATTTGGCTTGTTCATGCCGTTTTGTGTGCTTTCACAACATTTCACCTATCGCAGTTTAATACTCGATATAAAACAACACTATCTCGTTAGATGACGTCGTTTTTGGTAGTTTCACGACGCTACCTAGCTTAAACTAACCTAACCTAACCTTCGCACTTCTATCGTTAGAAAACGTTTTACTCGCCACTTTACAATGTTTTCTACAAGATTACGACGGTTTCATGCGCTTTCACGTTAGATATCGTAGTTCCCGACTTGTAATGTTGAAAAACACTACATCTCACTAAGTGACATTGTTTAATGCGGTTTTACGACGGTTGATATGTCAACCTAACCTAACATTCGCACTTGTATCTAAAGACGCTAAATTACACTGTTTCGTTCACAATTACGATATTTGCTTGACCTCACAGTTTCTCACCAACTTATTACAGTACAGAATGCTGTAGCTCGCTAAATGACATCGTTCTTTAAGGTTTCACGATACTTGCATGCGCTTTACCGAGAATGTCACAACATAGCAGTTTCACACTTTTAACGGTACAACACGCAGTATTTGGCTTGTTCATGCCGTTTTGTGTGCTTTCACAACATTTTACCTATCGCAGTTTCGTACTCGCAATAAAACAACACAATCTCGTTAGATGACATCGTTTTTGGTGGTTTCACGACGCTACCTAGCTTAAACTAACATAACTCAACCTAACATAACCTTCGCACTTCTATCGTTAGAAAACGTTTTACTCGCTACTTTACATTGCTTTCTACAACATTACGACGGTTTCAAGCGCTTTCACATTAGATATCGCAGTTCCCAACTTGTAAAGGTGAAAAACACTGCATCTCACTAAGTGACATTGTTTATTGCGGTTTTACGACGGTTCATACCTTAACCTAACGTAACCTAACCTAACCTAACCCAACCTAACCTAACATAACCTAACCTAACCTAACCTAACCAAACCTAACCTAACGTAACCTAACCTAACCTAACCTAACCTAACCTAACCTAACGACGTTTGCAAGCGCTTTCACATTAGATATCGCAGTTCCCAACTTGTAATGGTGAAAAACACTGCATCTCACTAAATGACATTGTTTAATGCGGTTTTACGACGGTTCATATCTTAACCTAACCTAACATTCGTACTTGTATTGAAAAACGCTCTATTACACTGTTTCGTTCACAATTACGATATTTGCATAACCTCACAGTTTTTCACCAACTTATTGCAGTACAGAACGCTGTATCTCGCTAAATGACATTGTTCTTTAAGGTTTCACGATGCTTGCATGCGCTTCAACGAGAATATCACAATATAGCAGTTTCGCACTTGTAACGGTAGAACACGCAGTATTTGGCTTGTTCATGCCGTTTTGTGTGCATTCACAACATTTCACCTATCGCAGTTTAATACTCGCAATGAAACAACACTATCTCGTTAGATGACGTCGTTTTTGGTAGTTTCACGACGCTACCTAGCTTAAACTAACCTAACCTAACCTAACCTAACCTTCGCACTTCTATCGTTAGAAAACGTTTTACTCGCAACTTTACAATGTTTTCTACTAGATTACGACGGTTTCATGCGCTTTCACATTAGATATCGTAGTTGCCGACTTGTAATGTTGAAAAACACTACATCTCACTAAGTGACATTGTTTAATGCGGTTTTACGACGTTTGATATGTCAACCTAACCTAACATTCGCACTTGTATCTAAAGACGCTCAATTACACTGTTTCGTTCACAATTACGATATTTGCTTGACCTCACAGTTTCCCACCAACTTATTACAGTACAGAACGCTGAATCTCGCTAAATGACATCGTTCTTTAAGGTCTCACGATGCTTGCATGCGCTTTAACGAGAATATCACATTATAGCAGTTTCGCACTTGTAACGGTACAACACGCAGTATCTGGCTTGTTCAAGCCGTTTTGTGTACTTTCACAACATTTCACCTATCGCAGTTTCGTACTCGCATTAAAACACTATCTCGTTAGATGACGTCGTTTTTGGTGGTTTCACGACGCTACCTAGCTTAAACTAACATAACTCAAACTAACCGAACCTTCGCACTTCTATCGTTAGAAAACGTTTTATTCGCTACTTTACAATGTTTTCTACAAGATTACGACGGTTTCATGCGCTTTCACATTAGATATCGCAGTTCCCGACTTGTAATGGTGAAAAACACAGCATCTCACTAAGTGACATTGTTTAATGCGGTTTTAGCGCGGTTCATATCTTAACCTAACCCAACCTAACCTAACCTGACCTAACCCAACCTAACCTAACCTAACCTAACCTAACCCAACTCAACCCAACCTAACCTATTCTAACCTAACCTAACCTAACCTAACCTAACCTAACCTAACCAAACCTAACCTAACCTAACCTAACCTAACCTAACGACGGTTGCAAGCGCTTTCACATTAAATATCGCAGTTCCCCACTTTTAATGGTGAAAAACACTGCATCTCAGTAATTGACATTGTTTAATGCGGTTTTACGACGGTTCATATCTTAACCTAACCTAACATTCGCACTTGTATCTAAAAACGCTCTATTACACTGTTTTGTTCACAATTACGATATTTGCATAACCTCACAGTTTTTCACCAACTTATTGCAGTACAGAACGCTGTATCTCGCTAAATGACATTGTTCTTTAAGGTTTCACGATGCTTGCATGCGCTTTAACGAGAATATCACAATATAGCAGTTTCGCACTTGTAACGGTAGAACACGCAGTATTTGGCTTGTTCATGCCGTTTTGTGTGCTTTCACAACATTTTACCTATCGCAGTTTCGTACTCGCTATAAAACAACACTATCTGGTTAGATGACGTCGTTTTTGGTAGTTTCACGACGCTACCTAGCTTAAACTAACCTAACCTAACCTAACCTTCGCACTTCTATCGTTAGAAAACGTTTTACTCGCCACTTTACAATGTTTTCTACAAGATTACGACGGTTTCATGCGCTTTCACATTAGATATCGTAGTTCCCGACTTGTAATGTTGAAAAACACTACATCTCACTAAGTGACATTGTTTAATGCGGTTTTACGACGGTTGATATGTCAACCTAACCTAACATTCGCACTTGTATCTAAAGACGCTCAATTACACTGTTTCGTTCACAATTACGATATTTGCTTGACCTCACAGTTTCTCACCAACTTATTACAGTACAGAACGCTGTATCTCGCTAAATGACATCGTTCTTTAAGGTTTCACGATACTTGCATGCGCTTTACCGAGAATGTCACAACATAGCACTTTCGCACTTGTAACGGTACAACACGCAGTATTTGGCTTGTTCATGCCGTTTTGTGTGCTTTCACAACATTTTACCTATCGCAGTTTCGTACTCGCTATAAAACAACACTATCTCGTTAGATGACGTCGTTTTTGGTAGTTTCACGACGCTACCTAGCTTAAACTAACCTAACCTAACCTAACCTTCGCACTTCTATCGTTAGAAAACGTTTTACTCGCCACTTTACAATGTTTTCTACAAGATTACGACGGTTTCATGCGCTTTCACATTAGATATCGTAGTTCCCGACTTGTAAAGGTGAAAAACACTGCATCTCACTAAGTGACATTGTTTAATGCGGTTTTACGACGGTTCATACCTTAACCTAACCTAACCTAACCTAACCTAACCTTACCTAACCTAACCTAACCTAACCTAACCCAACCCAACCCAACCTAACCTAACCTAACGTAACCTAACCTAAACTAACCTAACCCAACCTAACCTAACCTAACCTAACCTAACCCAACCTAACCCAACCCAACCCAACCTAACCTAACCTAAGCTAACCTAACCTAACCTAACCAAACCTAACCTAACATAACCTAACCTAACGTAACCTAACCTAACCTATTCTAACGTAACCTAACCTTACCTGACCTAACCTAACCTAACGTAACCTAACCTAACCTAACATAACCTAACGTAACCTAACCTAACCTAACCTAACCTAACCTAACCAAACCTAACCTAACCTAACCTAACCTAACCTAACGACGGTTGCAAGCGCTTTCACATTAAATATCGCAGTTCCCCACTTTTAATGGTGAAAAACACTGCATCTCAGTAATTCACATTGTTTAATGCGGTTTTACGACGGTTGATATGTCAACCTAACCTAACATTCGCACTTGTATCTAAAGACGCTCAATTACACTGTTTCGTTCACAATTACGATATTTGCTTGACCTCACAGTTTCTCACCAACTTATTACAGTACAGAACGCTGTATCTCGCTAAATGACATCGTTCTTTAAGGTTTCACGATACTTGCATGCGCTTTACCGAGAATGTCACAACATAGCAGTTTCGCACTTGTAACGGTACAACACGCAGTATTTGGCTTGTTCATGCCGTTTTGTGTGCTTTCACAACATTTTACCTATCGCAGTTTCGTACTCGCAATAAAACAACACTATCTCGTTAGATGACGTCGTTTTTGGTGGTTTCACGACGCTACCTAGCTTAAACTAACATAACTCAACCTAACATAACCTTCGCACTTCTATCGTTAGAAAACGTTTTACTCGCTACTTTACATTGCTTTCTAACACATTACGACGGTTTCAAGCGCTTTCACATTAGATATCGCAGTTCCCAACTTGTAAAGGTGAAAAACACTGCATCTCACTAAGTGACATTGTTTATTGCGGTTTTACGACGGTTCATACCTTAACCTAACGTAACCTAACCTAACCTAACCCAACCTAACCTAACATAACCTAACCTAACCTAACCTAACCAAACCTAACCTAACGTAACCTAACCTAACCTAACCTAACCTAACCTAACGATGTTTGCAAGCGCTTTCACATTAGATATCGCAGTTCCCAACTTGTAATGGTGAAAAACACTGCATCTCACTAAATGACATTGTTTAATGCGGTTTTACGACGGTTCATATCTTAACCTAACCTAACATTCGTACTTGTATTGAAAAACGCTCTATTACACTGTTTCGTTCACAATTACGATATTTGCATAACCTCACAGTTTTTCACCAACTTATTGCAGTACAGAACGCTGTATCTCGCTAAATGACATTGTTCTTTAAGGTTTCACGATGCTTGCATGCGCTTCAACGAGAATATCACAATATAGCAGTTTCGCACTTGTAACGGTAGAACACGCAGTATTTGGCTTGTTCATGCCGTTTTGTGTGCATTCACAACATTTCACCTATCGCAGTTTAATACTCGCAATAAAACAACACTATCTCGTTAGATGACGTCGTTTTTGGTAGTTTCACGACGCTACCTAGCTTAAACTAACCTAACCTAACCTAACCTTCGCACTTCTATCGTTAGAAAACGTTTTACTCGCAACTTTACAATGTTTTCTACTAGATTACGACGGTTTCATGCGCTTTCACATTAGATATCGTAGTTCCCGACTTGTAATGTTGAAAAACACTACATCTCACTAAGTGACATTGTTTAATGCGGTTTTACGACGGTTGATATGTCAACCTAACCTAACATTCGCACTTGTATCTAAAGACGCTCAATTACACTGTTTCGTTCACAATTACGATATTTGCTTGACCTCACAGTTTCTCACCAACTTATTACAGTACAGAACGCTGTATCTCGCTAAATGACATCGTTCTTTAAGGTTTCACGATACTTGCATGCGCTTTACCGAGAATGTCACAACATAACACTTTCGCACTTGTAACGGTACAACACGCAGTATTTGGCTTGTTCATGCCGTTTTGTGTGCTTTCACAACATTTTACCTATCGCAGTTTCGTACTCGCAATAAAACAACACTATCTCGTTAGATGACGTCGTTTTTGGTGGTTTCAGGACGCTACCTAGCTTAAACTAACATAACTCAACCTAACATAACCTTCGCACTTCTATCGTTAGAAAACGTTTTACTCGCTACTTTACATTGCTTTCTACAACATTACGACGGTTTCAAGCGCTTTCACATTAGATATCGCAGTTCCCAACTTGTAAAGGTGAAAAACACTGCATCTCACTAAGTGACATTGTTTATTGCGGTTTTACGACGGTTCATACCTTAACCTAACGTAACCTAACCTAACCTAACCCAACCTAACCTAACATAACCTAACCAAACCTAACCTAACCAAACCTAACCTAACCTAACCTAACCTAACCTAACCTAACGACGTTTGCAAGCGCTTTCACATTAGATATCGCAGTTCCCAACTTGTAATGGTGAAAAACACTGCATCTCACTAAATGACGTTGTTTAATGCGGTTTTACGACGGTTCATATCTTAACCTAACCTAACATTCGTACTTGTATTGAAAAACGCTCTATTACACTGTTTCGTTCACAATTACGATATTTGCATAACCTCACAGTTTTTCACCAACTTATTGCAGTACAGAACGCTGTATCTCGCTAAATGACATTGTTCTTTAAGGTTTCACGATGCTTGCATGCGCTTCAACGAGAATATCACAATATAGCAGTTTCGCACTTGTAACGGTAGAACACGCAGTATTTGGCTTGTTCATGCCGTTTTGTGTGCATTCACAACATTTCACCTATCGCAGTTTAATACTCGCAATAAAACAACACTATCTCGTTAGATGACGTCGTTTTTGGTAGTTTCACGACGCTACCTAGCTTAAACTAACCTAACCTAACCTAACCTTCGCACTTCTATCGTTAGAAAACGTTTTACTCGCAACTTTACAATGTTTTCTACTAGATTACGACGGTTTCATGCGCTTTCACATTAGATATCGTAGTTCCCGACTTGTAATGTTGAAAAACACTACATCTCACTAAGTGACATTGTTTAATGCGGTTTTACGACGGTTGATATGTCAACCTAACCTAACATTCGCACTTGTATCTAAAGACGCTCAATTACACTGTTTCGTTCACAATTACGATATTTGCTTGACCTCACAGTTTCTCACCAACTTATTACAGTACAGAACGCTGTATCTCGCTAAATGACATCGTTCTTTAAGGTTTCACGATACTTGCATGCGCTTTACCGAGAATGTCACAACATAACACTTTCGCACTTGTAACGGTACAACACGCAGTATTTGGCTTGTTCATGCCGTTTTGTGTGCTTTCACAACATTTTACCTATCGCAGTTTCGTACTCGCAATAAAACAACACTATCTCGTTAGATGACGTCGTTTTTGGTGGTTTCACGACGCTACCTAGCTTAAACTAACATAACTCAACCTAACATAACCTTCGCACTTCTATCGTTAGAAAACGTTTTACTCGCTACTTTACATTGCTTTCTACAACATTACGACGGTTTCAAGCGCTTTCACATTAGATATCGCAGTTCCCAACTTGTAAAGGTGAAAAACACTGCATCTCACTAAGTGACATTGTTTATTGCGGTTTTACGACGGTTCATATCTTAACCTACCCTAACCTAACCTAACCTAACCCAACCTAACCTAACATAACCTAACCTAACCTAACCTAACCAAACCTAACCTAACGTAACCAAACCTAACCTAACCTAACCTAACCTAACCTAACGACGTTTGCAAGCGCTTTCACATTAGATATCGCAGTTCCCGACTTGTAATGGTGAAAACACTGCATCTCACTAAGTGACATTGTTTAATGCGGTTTTAGGACGGGGTATATGTCAACCTAACCTAACATTCGCACTTGTATCTAAAGACGCTCAATTACACTGTTTCGTTCACAATTACGATATTTGCTTGACCTCACAGTTTCTCACCAATTTATTACAGTACAGAACGCTGTATCTCGCTAAATGACATTGTTCTTTAAGGTCTCACGATGCTTGCATGCGCTTTAACGAGAATATCACATTATAGCAGTTTCGCACTTGTAACGGTACAACACGCAGTATCTGGCTTGTTCAAGCCGTTTTGTGTACTTTCACAACATTTCACCTATTGCAGTTTAGTACATGCAATAAAACAACACTATCTCGTTAGATGACGTCCTTTTTGGTGGTCTCACGACGCTACATAGCTTAAACTAACATAACTCAAGCTAACCTTCGCACTTCTATCTTTAGAAAACGTTTTACTCGCAATTTTACAATGTTTTCTACAAGATTACGACGGTTTCATGCGCTTTCACATTAGATATCGTAGTTCCCGACTTGTAATGTTGAAAAACACTACATCTCACTAAGTGACATTGTTTAATGCGGTTTTACGACGGTTGATATCTCAACCTAACCTAACATTCGCACTTGTATCTAAATACGCTCAATTACACTGTTTCGTTCACAATTACGATATTTGCTCGACCTCACAGTTTCTCACCAACTTATTACAGTACAGAACGCTGTATCTCGCTAAATGACATCGTTCTTTAAGGTTTCACGATACTTGCATGCGCTTTAACGAGAATATCACAATAAAGCAGTTTCGCACTTGTAACGGCACAAGACGCAGTATCTGGCTAGTTCATGCCATTTTGTGTGCTTTCCCAATATTTCAACTATCGCAGTTTCGTACTCGCAATAAAACAACACTATCTCGTTAGATGACATCGTTTTTGGTGGTTTCACGACGCTACCTAGCTCAAACTAACCGAACCTTCGCACTTCTATCGTTAGAAAACGTTTTATTCGCTACTTTACAATGTTTTCTACAAGATTACGACGGTTTCATGCGCTTTCACATCAGATATCGCAGTTCCCGACTTGTAATGGTGGAAAACACAGCATCTCACTAAGTGACATTGTTTAATGCGGTTTTAGCGCGGTTCATATCTTAACCTAACCTAACCTTACCTAACCCAACCTAACCTAACCTAACCTAACCAAACCTTACCTAACATACCCTAACCTAACCTAACCTAACCTAACCAAACCTAACCTAACCTAACCTAACGTAACCTAACCTAACCTAACCTAACCAAACCTAACCTAACCTAACGATGTTTGCAAGCGCTTTCACATTAGATATCGCAGTTCCCGACTTGTAATGGTGAAAAACACTGCATCTCCCTAAGTGACATCGGTTAATGCGGTTTTACGACGGTTCATATCTTAACCTAACCTAACATTCGCACTTGTATTAAGAAACGCTCTATTACACTGTTTCGTTCACAATTAGGATATTTGCATAACCTCACAGTTTTTCACCAACTTATTGCAGTACAGAACGCTGTATCTCGCTAAATGACATCGTTCTTTAAGGTTTCACGATGCTTGCATGCGCTTTAACGAGAATATCACAACATAGCAGTTTCGCACTTGTAACGGTACAACACGCAGTATTTGGCTTGTTCATGCCGTTTTGTGTGCTTTCACAACATTTCACCTATCGCAGTTTCGTACTCGCAATAAAACAACACTATCTCGTTAGATGACGTTGTTTTTGGTAGTTTCACGACGCTACCTAGCTTAAACTAACATAACTCAACCTAACATGACCTTCGCACTTCTATCGTTAGAAAACGTTTTACTCGCTACTTTACATTGCTTTCTACAACATTACGACGGTTTCAAGCGCTTTCACATTAGATATCACAGTTCCCAACTTGTAAAGGTGAAAAATACTGCATCTCACTAAGTGACATTGTTTAATGCGGTTTTACGACGGTTCATACCTTAACCTAACCTAACCTAACCTAACCTTACCTAACCTAACCTAACCTAACCCAACCCAACTTAACCTAACATAACCTAACCTAACCTAAACTAACCTAACCCAACCTAACCTAACCTAACCTAACCTAACCCAACCTAACCCAACCCAACCCAACCTAACCTAACCTAAGCTAACCTAAACTAACCTAACCAAACCTAACCTAACCTAACTTAACCTAACCTAACGTAACCTAACCTAACCTATTCTAACGTAACCTAACCTTACCTGACCTAACCTGACCCAACGTAACCTAAGCTAACCTAACATAACCTAACGTAACCTAACCTAACCTAACCTAACGTAACCTAACCTAACCTAACCCAACCTAACCCAACCCAACCCAACCCAACAACACCCAACCCAACCTAACCTAACCTAACCTAACCTTACCTAACCTAACCAATTCAATTCAATTCAGTTTATTCCGACATCACAGGAGACATTACAAAAGTCACAACAGTGATGCTGTGGGGCGAAAGCAAAAAGCCATTAAGGCTTGACGAAGGCTTTCGCACCATTTGACAACATAGCAACAGCAACAGCAGCATGAGATCATCAGTTATTATACAATATCAAAACATGTACTTCAAGGTCATGCCGATTTGCATTTTATTAACACGTTGAAAAACATTTACAGAACGGAGCAGTATAAATGGTTTATTGTAAGAAACTGTTTAAGGTTAGTGGCAGTAAGTAGCTCATCATCTGGCGACCATAGTTAGTACGTGTGTAAGGAATTTTCCAGTCATCGGTAGCTCGTGTGCTATAGGGGCAGGTATAGGGTGTCAAACGCGCTAAATCAGTAAGAAAAGAGTCGTGATTCTTTAAGGAAGTACGATATCGCTTCATTAAAATTGTATTGTATATCTCAGGCATTGGTTGTAAATTAAGGGCTTCGAAAATGGGTTTGGAATGTTCATCGCGAGGAACACCTGTAATTATGCGCACAGCCTTTTTCTGTAATCTATATATTCGGCCTAAGTTCTTTTCCGATGTGGTGCCCCATACTAGATAGCAATAGCTTAATGTAGATAAAAATAGCGAATTATATAGTAAGAGTTTAATTTTTTGTGGCAAGAGAAAACGTAAGCGCGATAAGATACCTACAGTACGAGAAAGTTTAGCATGGACAAACTCAGCCTGATCCTTCCATAGCATGTTTTCGTGGAAAAAAACTCCCAGAGTTTTCACTATCGGTTCAATCCTTATAGATTCTGAGCCAATCACTAATGATAAATCGCAGTTTACGGGCTTATTTATTGGACGAAAGAGCACAGATTTTGTTTTTGAGGTGTTTATAATTAGCGAATTTCTTATGCTCCAAATGTGCAGCAGTTTCAAGACACTATTTGCTTTGTCAACTAGTTTATGCAAATCGCAGTCTTTAAAAAATAAGCTGGTATCATCTGCATAAATAATAAATGTTGTATTGTTATCGATGTTTGTCAAGTCGTTCACATACAGATTAAAAAGCAGGGGACCCAGAATACTTCCTTGGGGCACGCCATGTGACAGTTTTTTAAAACTAGATGCGTAGCCATTTATATCTACTTTTTGCTGTCGGTATTTCAAATAGGTTTTTATGACACTTATAAAGTTCCCCCGAAAACCGTAGTGTTCTAGTTTTTTAATTAATGTAATGTGGTTGATTCTGTCAAATGCTTTTGAGAAATCTACAAAAATTCCAAGTGTATATATTTCCTTTTCAAATGCATCGAGTATGATTTCTTTTTGCATTAGTAGGGCAGTTTCTGTTGAGCGCTGCTTTGTGAAACCAAATTGAAAAGGCGTCATAATGTGGTGCTTGGTTAAGAATGACACTATTCGTTTATGTAACAACTTTTCAATTACTTTAGAAAATACAGGTAAAATAGAAATTGGTCTGTAATTGGTCATGCTATTTTTGTCACCACCTTTGAAAATAATAGAAACTTTGGCTATCTGAAGACGACTAGGAAACGTGCCCAATGAGAAGATTAAGTTAATGATGTATTCTAAAATAGGAGATATGACATGAATAACATGCTTAACTGGACGGATTTCCAGGCCGTCTACGTCACAACACCTGCTATTCTTTAGTGACATGAAATCTGCCGTAACCTCCTGTGTAGTCACTGGAAATAGAAATGCACTTTCGCCTACTTGCGAACCCATGAATCGCGCAAAATTATTGTCGTGCGAGCTCTCTCCAATAGAGGTAAAGAATTTATTGAAAGCTTCAGCAAGGTCATCACCAGTTAGAACGCGGTTGTCTACAATGAGTTTAGTCGGGTATGTGCTATCATCCGAGTGTGGGTGGAGCAACATGTTTAACTTTTTCCAGATGGCTTCGGACGTTTTGGTTTTTTCAGGGCTGAAAAGGTTGCTAAAATATTCAAGTTTGCTTTTCCTTAATAAGGAGTTTGTAGTATTTCTATGTTTTCTAAATGTCTTCAAGTCTTCTTTGTCTCTAGATATTAGAAATTTCTGGTAAAGTGCATTTTTTACTTTTATAGCTTGAAGGCATTCCGAAGTAATCCAAGGCTTTCTTGCCTTGCGTGGTCTGCGTTTTGCTTTGAGCGGAAAGCACTTGTTGTAGGCTTCACTAAAACGTTCGATGAAAACATTATACGCTGTGTCTGCATCAGTTTCACGGAAAACAGCGTCCCATTTTATCTTGGATATATATGCAGCGAACATATCAATTGTGCTAGGACATATGTACCGGAATGGGGTAGGCGGTGGCTTTGCATCCCTAAGTTGAAGCTTCTTTTGACTTAAAATTGAGTAAACAGGCAAATGGTCGCTAATATGTGTCTTAAGGACACCCGAGCAAAGAGGTGCACTTGTGCTATTTGTTATAATGACGTCGATAAGTGTGCAGGATTGGGCATGAAATCGAGTGGGGTGTTTTATAACATTTTTAAATGCGTTTGATTCCATGATATTGCAAAGTTCAAGACGTTGGGGGCTGGAAGTTAGCATATCAATGTTTAGGTCACCCCCGATAGTAAGATTGTAACCATTTTCATTGACCCACGACAGGAAAGTGTCTAAAAACGTAAAAAAGTTGCACATGTTACATTTGGGGGGGCGGTATACCACAGAAAAAATACCCGAAGAACATTTTACAGTCATAATCTCGTAATCGTCAGTAACCACAGAAAAAGCCTCGAGTATTTCACACTCAAACACATCTTTGACCAGGAGCATAACACCACCACCTAATTTATCACTGCGGTTCAAGAAATACGTGGCATAGCTAGGTATACGAAGAACGTCGGATTCATGGCGATACCAGGTTTCAGTAACCATGATGACGTCAAAGGAGAACTCAAACGATTCAAGCAGTATTGCTATCTCATCTGCCTTGTTTCTGGCTGATTGCGCATTTATATGAAGGTAGGAAATGTGGTGTTTTCTACCAGATACCAATAGGCTCAACTGGTGTGGCGTTAAGCAGTCTGCAGCCATTTTCTTTTTGCCCTGTTTTTCTTCTAGCTTTTTTTTTTTGCTAAAGGATGAAGCTCAACAAATTTAAACAATCTTTTCGAGATCGCTCTCAGTAGTTCTCTGAAGCACCCTCGACTTCTCATCCTTTCGCGCAAAAATTTTGCCGCCTTTCGTCCAGGCAAATCGCCATTCGGCTTCCTTCTTGCGCGCTACAGTTTGTCCCAGTAGTTTTTTTAACTGTGAGCATAGGTGTTCATTGACGTAGACAAATGTCTTTCCTGGGAAACCAATATCAGCTGTCGTTAAGCGCAACTTTTTCGCCTTTTCCAGAACTGCGTCTCGCTTAGACCGGTTGTTGAACTGCACAACAATATGAGGGCAAGATGCATCCTTAGCAGTCACGCGATGGCAAATTTCTATGTCATCTTCTTTCACTGATTCGCCGACAGCTTCACCAATCTTCTGAACGACCCTGGTCAACCGTTCACCCTCCACGAAAGGAACATTTTTCACTTCAATATTTCGGTTTCGCGAGTACTGTTCTAGGGCGGTAGTCCTACGTTCATTGTTGAGAACGACCTGCTTCAGCTGACTGCAATCAGTCTTCAGAACATCATTTTGAGCCTTTAGCTCACCGTTTTCTTTTTCAAGCCGCGAGCACAGAGCCGAAATTTCTTCAAACTGCTTATTAAAAAAGTCTAGACTTGTTTTCACATCACGTATTTCCTTACGCAGCTCTCTCTCCAGGGCAGTCCGCATTTCGCGAAACTCTTGTTTCAACTCTTTAAAATGTTTTTCCATTTCGGCTGGCGACATCAAAAAACACCAAATTATCCTTACCTAACCTAACCTAACCTAACGTACCCTAACCTAACCTAACCTAACGTAACCTAACCTAACGTAACCTAACCTAACCTAACCTAACCCAACCCAACCTAACCTAACCTAACCTAACCTAACCCAACTCAACCCAACCTAACCTAATCTAACCTAACCTAACCTAACCTAACCAAACCTAACCTAACCTAACCTAACCTAACGACGGTTGCAAGCGCTTTCACATTAAATATCGCAGTTCCCCACTTTTAATGGTGAAAAACACTGCATCTCAGTAATTGACATTGTTTAATGCGGTTTTACGACGGTTCATATCTTAACCTAACCTAACATTCGCACTTGTATCTAAAAACGCTCTATTACACTGTTTTGTTCACAATTACGATATTTGCATAACCTCACAGTTTTTCACCAACTTATTGCAGTACAGAACGCTGTATCTCGCTAAATGACATTGTTCTTTAAGGTTTCACGATGCTTGCATGCGCTTCAACGAGAATATCACAATATAGCAGTTTCGCACTTGTAACGGTAGAACACGCAGTATTTGGCTTGTTCATGCCGTTTTGTGTGCATTCACAACATTTCACCTATCGCAGTTTAATACTCGCAATAAAACAACACTATCTCGTTAGATGACGTCGTTTTTGGTAGTTTCACGACGCTACCTAGCTTAAACTAACCTAACCTAACCTAACATTCGCACTTCTATCGTTAGAAAACGTTTTACTCGCAACTTTACAATGTTTTCTACTAGATTACGACGGTTTCATGCGCTTTCACATTAGATATATAGTTCCCGACTTGTAATGTTGAAAAACACTACATCTCACTAAGTGACATTGTTTATTGCGGTTTTACGACGGTTGATATGTCAACCTAACCTAACATTCGCACTTGTATCTAAAGACGCTCAATTTCACTGTTTCGTTCACAATTACGATATTTGCTTGACCTCACAGTTTCTCACCAACTTATTACAGTACAGAACGCTGAATCTCGCTAAATGACATCGTTCTTTAAGGTTTCACGATACTTGCATGCGCTTTACCGAGAATGTCACAACATAGCAGTTTCGCACTTGTAACGGTACAACACGCAGTATTTGGCTTGTTCATGCCGTTTTGTGTGCTTTCACAACATTTTACCTATCGCAGTTTCGTACTCGTATTAAAACAACACTATCTCGTTAGATGACGTCGTTTTTGGTGGTTTCACGACGCTACCTAGCTTAAACTAACATAACTCAACCTAACATAACCTTCGCACTTCTATCGTTAGAAAACGTTTTACTCGCTACTTTACATTGCTTTCTACAACATTACGACGGTTTCAAGCGCTTTCACATTAGATATCGCAGTTCCCAACTTGTAAAGGTGAAAAACACTGCATCTCACTAAGTGACATTGTTTAATGCGGTTTTAGCGCGGTTCATATCTTAACCTAACCTAACCTAACCTAACCCAACCTAACCTAACATAACCTAACCTAACCTAACCTAACCAAACCTAACCTAACGTAACCTAACCTAACCTAACCTAACCTAACCTAACCTAACCTAACCTAACGACGTTTGCAAGCGCTTTCACATTAGATATCGCAGTTCCCGACTTGTAATGGTGAAAACACGGCATCTCACTAAGTGACATTGTTTAATGCGGTTTTAGGACGGTTGATATGTCAACCTAACCTAATATTCGCACTTGTATCTAAAGACGCTCCATTACACTGTTTCGTTCACAATTACGATATTTGCTTGACCTCACAGTTTCTCACCAATTTATTACAGTACAGAACGCTGTATCTCGCTAAATGACATTGTTCTTTAAGGTCTCACGATGCTTGCATGCGCTTTAACGAGAATATCACATTATAGCAGTTTCGCACTTGTAACGGTACAACACGCAGTATCTGGCTTGTTCAAGCCGTTTTGTGTACTTTCACAACATTTCACCTATTGCAGTTTGGTACATGCAATAAAACAACACTATCTCGTTAGATGACGTCCTTTTTGGTGGTCTCACGACGCTACATAGCTTAAACTAACATAACTCAAGCTAACCTTCGCACTTCTATCTTTAGAAAACGTTTTACTCGCAATTTTACAATGTTTTCTACAAGATTACGACGGTTTCATGCGCTTTCACATTAGATATCGTAGTTCCCGACTTGTAATGTTGAAAAACACTACATCTCACTAAGTGACATTGTTTAATGCGGTTTTACGACGGTTGATATCTCAACCTAACCTAACATTCGCACTTGTATCTAAATACGCTCAATTACACTGTCTCGTTCACAATTACGATATTTGCTTGACCTCACAGTTTCTCACCAACTTATTACAGTACAGAACGCTGTATCTCGCTAAATGACATCGTTTTTTAAGGTTTCACGATACTTGCATGCGCTTTAACGAGAATATCACAATAAAGCAGTTTCGCACTTGTAACGGCACAAGACGCAGTATCTGGCTAGTTCATGCCATTTTGTGTGCTTTCCCAATATTTCAACTATCGCAGTTTCGTACTCGCAATAAAACAACACTATCTCGTTAGATGACATCGTTTTTGGTGGTTTCACGACGCTACCTAGCTAAAACTAACCGAACCTTCGCACTTCTATCGTTAGAAAACGTTTTATTCGCTACTTTACAATGTTTTCTACAAGATTACGACGGTTTCATGCGCTTTCACATCAGATATCGCAGTTCCCGACTTGTAATGGTGGAAAACACAGCATCTCACTAAGTGACATTGTTTAATGCGGTTTTAGCGCGGTTCATATCTTAACCTAACCTAACCTTACCTAACCCAACCTAACCTAACCTAACCTAACCAAACCTTACCTAACATACCCTAACCTAACCTAACCTAACCTATCCAAACCTAACCTAACCTAACCTAACGTAACCTAACCTAACCTAACCTAACCAAACCTAACCTAACCTAACGACGTTTGCAAGCGCTTTCACATTAGATATCGCAGTTCCCGACTTGTAATGGTCAAAAACACTGCATCTCCCTAAGTGACATCGGTTAATGCGGTTTTACGACGGTTCATATCTTAACCTAACCTAACATTCGCACTTGTATTAAAAAACGCTCTATTACACTGTTTCGTTCACAATTAGGATATTTGCATAACCTCACAGTTTTTCACCAACTTATTGCAGTACAGAACGCTGTATCTCGCTAAATGACATCGTTCTTTAAGGTTTCACGATGCTTGCATGCGCTTTAACGAGAATATCACAACATAGCAGTTTCGCACTTGTAACGGTACAACACGCAGTATTTGGCTTGTTCATGCCGTTTTGTGTGCTTTCACAACATTTCACCTATCGCAGTTTCGTACTCGCAATAAAACAACACTATCTCGTTAGATGACGTTGTTTTTGGTAGTTTCACGACGCTACCTAGCTTAAACTACATCACTCAACCTAACATGACCTTCGCACTTCTATCGTTAGAAAACGTTTTACTCGCTACTTTACATTGCTTTCTACAACATTACGACGGTTTCAAGCGCTTTCACATTAGATATCACAGTTCCCAACTTGTAAAGGTGAAAAATACTGCATCTCACTAAGTGACATTGTTTAATGCGGTTTTACGACGGTTCATACCTTAACCTAACCTAACCTAACCTAACCTAACCTTACCTAACCTAACCTAACCTAACCCAACCCAACTTAACCTAACCTAACCTAACCTAACCTAAACTAACCTAACCCAACCTAACCTAACCTAACCTAACCTAACCTAACCCAACCTAACCCAACCCAACCCAACCTAACCTAACCTAAGCTAACCTAACCTAACCTAACCAAACCTAACCTAACCTAACTTAACCTAACCTAACGTAACCTAACCTAACCTATTCTAACGTAACCTAACCTTACCTGACCTAACCTACCCTAACGTAACCTAACCTAACCTAACATAACCTAACGTAACCTAACCTAACCTAACCTACGTAACCTAACCTAACCTAACCCAACCTAACCCAACCCAACCCAACCCAACAACACCCAACACAACCTAACCTAACCTAACCTAACCTTACCTAACCTAACCAAATTATCCTTACCTAACCTAACCTAACCTAACGTAACCTAACCTAACCTAACCTAACGTAACCTAACCTAACGTAACCTAACCTAACCTAACCTAACCTAACCCAACCTAACCTAACCTAACCTAACCTAACCCAACTCAACCCAACCTAACCTAATCTAACCTAACCTAACCTAACCTAACCAAACCTAACCTAACCTAACCTAACCTAACCTAACCTAACGACGGTTGCAAGCGCTTTCACATTCAATATCGCAGTTCCCCACTTTTAATGGTGAAAAACACTGCATCTCAGTAATTGACATTGTTTAATGCGGTTTTACGACGGTTCATATCTTAACCTAACCTAACATTCGCACTTGTATCTAAAAACGCTCTATTACACTGGTTTGTTCACAATTACGATATTTGCATAACCTCACAGTTTTTCACCAACTTATTGCAGTACAGAACGCTGTATCTCGCTAAATGACATTGTTCTTTAAGGTTTCACGATGCTTGCATGCGCTTTAACGAGAATATCACAATATAGCAGTTTCGCACTTGTAACGGTAGAACACGCAGTATTTGGCTTGTTCATGCCGTTTTATGTGCTTTCACAACATTTTACCTATCGCAGTTTCGTACTCGCAATAAAACAACACTATCTCGTTAAATGACGTCGTTTTTGGTGGTTTCACGACGCTACCTAGCTTAAACTAACATAACTCAACCTAACATAACCTTCGCACTTCTATCGTTAGAAAACGTTTTACTCGCTACTTTACATTGCTTTCTACAACATTACGACGGTTTCAAGCGCTTTCACATTAGATATCGCAGTTCCCAACTTGTAATGGTGAAAAACACTGCATCTCACTAAGTGACATTGTTTAATGCGGTTTTACGACGGTTCATATCTTAACCTAACCTAACATTCGTACTTGTATTGAAAAACGCTCTATTACACTGTTTCGTTCACAATTACGATATTTGCATAACCTCACAGTTTTTCACCAACTTATTGCAGTACAGAACGCTGTATCTCGCTAAATGACATTGTTGTTTAAGGTTTCACGATGCTTGCATGCGCGTTAACGAGAATATCACATTATAGCAGTTTCGCACTTGTAACGGTACAACACGCAGTATCTGGCTTGTTCAAGCCGTTTTGTGTACTTTCACAACATTTCACCTATTGCAGTTTCGTACATGCAATAAAACAACACTATCTCGTTAGATGACGTCCTTTTTGGTGGTCTCACGACGCTACATAGCTTAGACTAACATAACTCAAGCTAACCTTCGCACTTCTATCTTTAGAAAACGTTTTACTCGCAATTTTACAATGTTTTCTACAAGATTACGACGGTTTCATGCGCTTTCACATTAGATATCGTAGTTCCCGACTTGTAATGTTGAAAAACATTACATCTCACTAAGTGACATTGTTTATTGCGGTTTTACGACGGTTCATACTTTAACCTAACGTAACCTAACCTAACCTAACCCAACCTAACCTAACATAACCTAACCTAACCTAACCTAACCAAACCTAACCTAACGTAACCTAACCTAACCTAACCTTACCTAACCTAACGACGTTTGCAAGTGCTTTCACATTAGATATCGCAGTTCCCAACTTGTAATGTTGAAAAACACTACATCTCACTAAGTGACATTGTTTAATGCGGTTTTACGACGGTTGATATCTCAACCTAACCTAACATTCGCACTTGTATCTAAATACGCTCAATTACACTGTTTCGTTCACAATTACGATATTTGCTTGACCTCACAGTTTCTCACCAACTTATTACAGTACAGAACGCTGTATCTCGCTAAATGACATCGTTCTTTAAGGTTTCACGATACTTGCACGCGCTTTAACGAGAATATCACAATAAAGCAGTTTCGCACTTGTAACGGCACAAGACGCAGTATCTGGCTAGTTCATGCCATTTTGTGTGCTTTCCCAATATTTCAACTATCGCAGTTTCGTACTCGCAATAAAACAACACTATCTCGTTAGATGACATCGTTTTTGGTGGTTTCACGACGCTACCTAGCTCAAACTAACCGAACCTTCGCACTTATATCGTTAGAAAACGTTTTATTCGCTACTTTACAATGTTTTCTACAAGATTACGACGGTTTCATGCGCTTTCACATCAGATATCGCAGTTCCCGACTTGTAATGGTGGAAAACACAGCATCTCACTAAGTGACATTGTTTAATGCGGTTTTAGCGCGGTTCATATCTTAACCTAACCTAACCTTACCTAACCCAACCTAACCTAACCTAACCTAACCAAACCTTACCTAACATACCCTAACCTAACCTAACCTAACCTAACCAAACCTAACCTAACCTAACCTAACGTAACCTAACCTAACCTAACCTAACCAAACCTAACCTAACCTAACGACGTTTGCAAGCGCTTTCACATTAGATATCGCAGTTCCCGACTTGTAATGGTGAAAAACACTGCATCTCCCTAAGTGACATCGTTTAATGCGGTTTTACGACGGTTCATATCTTAACCTAACCTAACATTCGCACTTGTATTAAAAAACGCTCTATTACACTGTTTCGTTCACAATTAGGATATTTGCATAACCTCACAGTTTTTCACCAACTTATTGCAGTACAGAACGCTGTATCTCGCTAAATGACATCGTTCTTTAAGGTTTCACGATGCTTGCATGCGCTTTAACGAGAATATCACAACATAGCAGTTTCGCACTTGTAACGGTACAACACGCAGTATTTGGCTTGTTCATGCCGTTTCGTGTGCTTTCACAACATTTCACCTATCGCAGTTTCGTACTCGCAATAAAACAACACTATCTCGTTAGATGACGTTGTTTTTGGTAGTTTCACGACGCTACCTAGCTTAAACTAACATAACTCAACCTAACATGACCTTCGCACTTCTATCGTTAGAAAACGTTTTACTCGCTACTTTACATTGCTTTCTACAACATTACGACGGTTTCAAGCGCTTTCACATTAGATATCACAGTTCCCAACTTGTAAAGGTGAAAAACACTACATCTCACTAAGTGACATTGTTTAATGCGGTTTTACGACGGTTGATATCTCAACCTAACCTAACATTCGCACTTGTATCTAAATACGCTCAATTACACTGTTTCGTTCACAATTACGATATTTGCTTGACCGCACAGTTTCTCACCAACTTATTACAGTACAGAACGCTGTATCTCGCTAAATGACATCGTTCTTTAAGGTTTCACGATACTTGCATGCGCTTTAACGAGAATATCACAATAAAGCAGTTTCGCACTTGTAACGGCACAAGACGCAGTATCTGGCTAGTTCATGCCATTTTGTGTGCTTTCCCAATATTTCAACTATCGCAGTTCCGTACTCGCAATAAAACAACACTATCTCGTTAGATGACATCGTTTTTGGTGGTTTCACGACGCTACCTAGCTCAAACTAACCGAACCTTCGCACTTCTATCATTAGAAAACGTTTTATTCGCTACTTTACAATGTTTTTTACAAGATTACGACGGTTTCATGCGCTTTCACATCAGATATCGCAGTTCCCGACTTGTAATGGTGGAAAACACAGCATCTCACTAAGTGACATTGTTTAATGCGGTTTTAGCGCGGTTCATATCTTAACCTAACCTAACCTTACCTAACCCAACCTAACCTAACCTAACCTAACCAAACCTTACCTAACATACCCTAGCCTAACCTAACCTAACCTAACCAAACCTAACCTAACCTAACCTAACGTAACCTAACCTAACCAAACCTAACCTAACCTAACGACGTTTGCAAGCGCTTTCACATTAGATATCGCAGTTCCCGACTTGTAATGGTGAAAAACACTGCATCTCCCTAAGTGACATCGGTTAATGCGGTTTTACGACGGTTCATATCTTAACCTAACCTAACATTCGCACTTGTAATAAAAAACGCTCTATTACACTGTTTCGTTCACAATTAGGATATTTGCATAACCTCACAGTTTTTCACCAACTTATTGCAGTACAGAACGCTGTATCTCGCTAAATGACATCGTTCTTTAAGGTTTCACGATGCTTGCATGCGCTTTAACGAGAATATCACAACATAGCAGTTTCGCACTTGTAACGGTACAACACGCAGTATTTGGCTTGTTCATGCCGTTTTGTGTGCTTTCACAACATTTCACCTATCGCAGTTTCGTACTCGCAATAAAACAACACTATCTCGTTAGATGACGTTGTTTTTGGTAGTTTCACGACGCTACCTAGCTTAAACTAACATAACTCAACCTAACATGACCTTCGCACTTCTATCGTTAGAAAACGTTTTACTCGCTACTTTACATTGCTTTCTACAACATTACGACGGTTTCAAGCGCTTTCACATTAGATATCACAGTTCCCAACTTGTAAAGGTGAAAAATACTGCATCTCACTAAGTGACATTGTTTAATGCGGTTTTACGACGGTTCATACCTTAACCTAACCTAACCTAACCTAACCTAACCTTACCTAACCTAACCTAACCTAACCCAACCCAACTTAACCTAACCTAACCTAACCTAACCTAAACTAACCTAACCCAACCTAACCTAACCTAACCTAACCTAACCCAACCTAACCCAACCCAACCCAACCTAACCTAACCTAAGCTAACCTAACCTAACCAAACCTAACCTAACCTAACTTAACCTAACCTAACGTAACCTAACCTAACCTATTCTAACGTAACCTAACCTTACCTGACCTAACCTAACCTAACGTAACCTAACCTAACATAACATAACCCAAACGTAACCTAACCTAACCTAACCTAACGTAACCTAACCTAACCTAACCCAACCTAACCCAACCCAACCCAACAACACTCAACCCAACCTAACCTAACCTAACCTAACCTTACCTAACCTAACCAAATTATCCTTACCTAACCTAACGTAACCTAACCTAACCTAACCTAACGTAACCTAACCTAACGTAACCTAACCTAACCTAACCTAACCTAACCCAACCTAACCTAACCTAACCTAACCTAACCCAACTCAACCCAACCTAACCTAATCTAACCTAACCTAACCTAACCTAACCAAACCTAACCTAACCTAACCTAACCTAACGACGGTTGCAAGCGCTTTCACATTAAATATCGCAGTTCCCCACTTTTAATGGTGAAAAACACTCCATCTCAGTAATTGACATTGTTTAATGCGGTTTTACGACGGTTCATATCTTAACCTAACCTAACATTCGCACTTGTATCTAAAAACGCTCTATTACACTGTTTTGTTCACAATTACGATATTTGGATAACCTCACAGTTTTTCACCAACTTATTGCAGTACAGAACGCTGTATCTCGCTAAATGACATTGTTCTTTAAGGTTTCACGATGCTTGCATGCGCTTTAACGAGAATATCACAATATAGCAGTTTCGCACTTGTAACGGTAGAACACGCAGTATTTGGCTTGTTCATGCCGTTTTGTGTGCTTTCACAACATTTCACCTATCGCAGTTTAATACTCGCTATAAAACAACACTATCTCGTTAGATGACGTCGTTTTTGGTAGTTTCACGACGCTACCTAGCTTAAACTAACCTAACCTAACCTAACCTTCGCACTTCTATCGTTAGAAAACGTTTTACTCGCCACTTTACAATGTTTTCTACAAGATTACGACGGTTTCATGCGCTTTCACATTAGATATCGTAGTTTCCGACTTGTAATGTTGAAAAACACTACATCTCACTAAGTGACATTGTTTAATGCGGTTTTGCGACGGTTGATATGTCAACCTAACCTAACATTCGCACTTGTATCTAAAGACGCTCAATTACACTGTTTCGTTCACAATTACGATATTTGCTTGACCTCACAGTTTCTCACCAACTTATTACAGTACAGAACGCTGTATCTCGCTAAATGACATCGTTCTTTAAGGTTTCACGATACTTGCATGCGCTTTACCGAGAATGTCACAACATAACACTTTCGCACTTGTAACGGTACAACACGCAGTATTTGGCTTGTTCATGCCGTTTTATGTGCTTTCACAACATTTTACCTATCGCAGTTTCGTACTCGCAATAAAACAACACTATCTCGTTAGATGACGTCGTTTTTGGTGGTTTCACGACGCTACCTAGCTTAAACTAACATAACTCAACCTAACATAACCTTCGCACTTCTATCGTTAGAAAACGTTTTACTCGCTACTTTACATTGCTTTCTACAACATTACGACGGTTTCAAGCGCTTTCACATTAGATATCGCAGTTCCCAACTTGTAAAGGTGAAAAACACTGCATCTCACTAAGTGACATTGTTTATTGCGGTTTTACGACGGTTCATACTTTAACCTAACGTAACCTAACCTAACCTAACCCAACCTAACCTAACATAACCTAACCTAACCTAACCTAACCAAACCTAACCTAACGTAACCTAACCTAACCTAACGACGTTTGCAAGTGCTTTCACATTAGATATCGCAGTTCCCAACTTGTAATGGTCAAAAACACTGCATCTCACTAAGTGACATTGTTTAATGCGGTTTTACGACGGTTCATATCTTAACCTAACCTAACATTTGTACTTGTATTGAAAAACGCTCTATTACACTGTTTCGTTCACAATTACGATATTTGCATAACCTCACAGTTTTTCACCAATTTATTGCAGTACAGAACGCTGTATCTTGCTAAATGACATTGTTCTTTAAGGTTTCACGATGCTTGCATGCGCTTTAACGAGAATATCACAATATAGCAGTTTCGCACTTGTAACGGTAGAACACGCAGTATTTGGCTTGTTCATGCTGTTTTGTGTGCATTCACAACATTTCACCTATCGCAGTTTAATACTCGCAATAAAACAACACTATCTCGTTAGATGACGTCGTTTTTGGTAGTTTCACGACGCTACCTAGCTTAAACTAACTTAACCTAACCTAACCTTCGCACTTCTATCGTTAGAAAACGTTTTACTCGCAACTTTACAATGTTTTCTACAAGATTACGACGGTTTCATGCGCTTTCACATTAGATATCGTAGTTCCCGACTTGTAGTGTTGAAAAACACTACATCTCACTAAGTGACATTGTGTAATGCGGTTTTACGACGGTTGATATGTCAACCTAACCTAACATTCGCACTTGTATCTAAAGACGCTCAATTACACTGTTTCGTTCACAATTACGATATTTGCTTGACCTCACAGTTTCTCACCAACTTATTACAGTACAGAACGCTGTATTTTGCTAAATGACATCGTTCTTTAAGGTTTCACGATACTTGCATGCGCTTTACCGAGAATGTCACAACATAGCAGTTTCGCACTTGTAACGGTACAACACGCAGTATTTGGCTTGTTCATGCCGTTTTGTGTGCTTTCACAACATTTTACCTATCGCAGTTTCGTACTCGCATTAAAACAACACTATCTCGTTAGATGACGTCGTTTTTGGTGGTTTCACGACGCTACCTAGCTTAAACTAACATAACTCAACCTAACATAACCTTCGCACTTCTATCGTTAGAAAACGTTTTACTCGCTACTTTACATTGCTTTCTACAACATTACGACGGTTTCAAGCGCTTTCACATTAGATATCGCAGTTCCCAACTTGTAAAGGTGAAAAACACTGCATCTCACTAAGTGACATTGTTTAATGCGCTTTTAGCGCGGTTCATATCTTAACCTAACCTAACCTAACCTAACCCAACCTAACCTAACATAACCTAACCTAACCTAACCAAACCTATTCTAACGTAACCTAACCTTACCTGACCTAACCTAACCTAACCTAACCCAACCTAACCTAACATAACCTAACCTAACCTAACCTAACCAAACCTAACCTAACGTAACCTAACCTAACCTAACCTAACCTAACGACGTTTGCAAGTGCTTTCACATTAGATATCGCAGTTCCCAACTTGTAATGTTGAAAAACACTACATCTCACTAAGTGACATTGTTTAATGCGGTTTTACGACGGTTGATATCTCAACCTAACCTAACATTCGCACTTGTATCTAAATACGCTCAATTACACTGTTTCGTTCACAATTACGATATTTGCTTGACCTCACAGTTTCTCACCAACTTATTACAGTACAGAACGCTGTATCTCGCTAAATGACATCGTTCTTTAAGGTTTCACGATACTTGCATGCGCTTTAACGAGAATATCACAATAAAGCAGTTTCGCACTTGTAACGGCACAAGACGCAGTATCTGGCTAGTTCATGCCATTTTGTGTGCTTTCCCAATATTTCAACTATCGCAGTTTCGTACTCGCAATAAAACAACACTATCTCGTTAGATGACATCGTTTTTGGTGGTTTCACGACGCTACCTAGCTCAAACTAACCGAACCTTCGCACTTATATCGTTAGAAAACGTTTTATTCGCTACTTTACAATGTTTTCTACAAGATTACGACGGTTTCATGCGCTTTCACATCAGATATCGCAGTTCCCGACTTGTAATGGTGGAAAACACAGCATCTCACTAAGTGACATTGTTTAATGCGGTTTTAGCGCGGTTCATATCTTAACCTAACCTAACCTTACCTAACCCAACCTAACCTAACCTAACCTAACCAAACCTTACCTAACATACCCTAACCTAACCTAACCTAACCTAACCAAACCTAACCTAACCTAACCTAACGTAACCTAACCTAACCTAACCTAACCAAACCTAACCTAACCTAACGACGTTTGCAAGCGCTTTCACATTAGATATCGCAGTTCCCGACTTGTAATGGTGAAAAACACTGCATCTCCCTAAGTGACATCGTTTAATGCGGTTTTACGACGGTTCATATCTTAACCTAACCTAACATTCGCACTTGTATTAAAAAACGCTCTATTACACTGTTTCGTTCACAATTAGGATATTTGCATAACCTCACAGTTTTTCACCAACTTATTGCAGTACAGAACGCTGTATCTCGCTAAATGACATCGTTCTTTAAGGTTTCACGATGCTTGCATGCGCTTTAACGAGAATATCACAACATAGCAGTTTCGCACTTGTAACGGTACAACACGCAGTATTTGGCTTGTTCATGCCGTTTCGTGTGCTTTCACAACATTTCACCTATCGCAGTTTCGTACTCGCAATAAAACAACACTACCTCGTTAGATGACGTTGTTTTTGGTAGTTTCACGACGCTACCTAGCTTAAACTAACCTAACTCAACCTAACATGACCTTCGCACTTCTATCGTTAGAAAACGTTTTACTCGCTACTTTACATTGCTTTCTACAACATTACGACGGTTTCAAGCGCTTTCACATTAGATATCACAGTTCCCAACTTGTAAAGGTGAAAAACACTACATCTCACTAAGTGACATTGTTTAATGCGGTTTTACGACGGTTGATATCTCAACCTAACCTAACATTCGCACTTGTATCTAAATACGCTCAATTACACTGTTTCGTTCACAATTACGATATTTGCTTGACCTCACAGTTTCTCACCAACTTATTACAGTACAGAACGCTGTATCTCGCTAAATGACATCGTTCTTTAAGGTTTCACGATACTTGCATGCGCTTTAACGAGAATATCACAATAAAGCAGTTTCGCACTTGTAACGGCACAAGACGCAGTATCTGGCTAGTTCATGCCATTTTGTGTGCTTTCCCAATATTTCAACTATCGCAGTTTCATACTCGCAATAAAACAACACTATCTCGTTAGATGACATCGTTTTTGGTGGTTTCACGACGCTACCTAGCTCAAACTAACCGAACCTTCGCACTTCTATCGTTAGAAAACGTTTTATTCGCTACTTTACAATGTTTTCTACAAGATTACGACGGTTTCATGCGCTTTCACATCAGATATCGCAGTTCCCGACTTGTAATGGTGGAAAACACAGCATCTCACTAAGTGACATTGTTTAATGCGGTTTTAGCGCGGTTCATATCTTAACCTAACCTATCCTTACCTAACCCAACCTAACCTAACCTAACCTAACCAAACCTTACCTAACATACCCTAGCCTAACCTAACCTAACCTAACCAAACCTAACCTAACCTAACCTAACGTAACCTAACCTAACCAAACCTAACCTAACCTAACGACGTTTGCAAGCGCTTTCACATTAGATATCGCAGTTCCCGACTTGTAATGGTGAAAAACACTGCATCTCCCTAAGTGACATCGGTTAATGCGGTTTTACGACGGTTCATATCTTAACCTAACCTAACATTCGCACTTGTATTAAAAAACGCTCTATTACACTGTTTCGTTCACAATTAGGATATTTGCATAACCTCACAGTTTTTCACCAACTTATTGCAGTACAGAACGCTGTATCTCGCTAAATGACATCGTTCTTTAAGGTTTCACGATGCTTGCATGCGCTTTAACGAGAATATCACAACATAGCAGTTTCGCACTTGTAACGGTACAACACGCAGTATTTGGCTTGTTCATGCCGTTTTGTGTGCTTTCACAACATTTCACCTATCGCAGTTTCGTACTCGCAATAAAACAACACTATCTCGTTAGATGACGTTGTTTTTGGTAGTTTCACGACGCTACCTAGCTTAAACTAACATAACTCAACCTAACATGACCTTCGCACTTCTATCGTTAGAAAACGTTTTACTCGCTACTTTACATTGCTTTCTACAACATTACGACGGTTTCAAGCGCTTTCACATTAGATATCACAGTTCCCAACTTGTAAAGGTGAAAAATACTGCATCTCACTAAGTGACATTGTTTAATGCGGTTTTACGACGGTTCATACCTTAACCTAACCTAACCTAACCTAACCTAACCTTACCTAACCTAACCTAACCCAACCCAACTTAACCTAACCTAACCTAACCTAACCTAAACTAACCTAACCCAACCTAACCTAACCTAACCTAACCCAACCTAACCCAACCTAACCCAACCCAACCCAACCTAACCTAACCTAAGCTAACCTAACCTAACCTAACCAAACCTAACCTAACCTAACTTAACCTAACCTAACGTAACCTAACCTAACCTATTCTAACGTAACCTAACCTTACCTGACCTAACCTAACCTAACGTAACCTAACCTAACCTAACATAACCTAACGTAACCTAACCTAACCTAACCTAACGTAACCTAACCTAACCTAACCCAACCTAACCCGACCTAACCTAACCCAACAACACCCAACCCAACCTAACCTAACCTAACCTAACCTTACCTAACCTAACCAAATTATCCTTACCTAACCCAACCTAACCTAACCTAACCTAACCTAACCCAACTCAACCCAACCTAACCTAATCTAACCTAACCTAACCTAACCTAACCTAACCTAACCAAACCTAACCTAACCTAACCTAACCTAACGACGGTTGCAAGCGCTTTCACAATAAATATCGCAGTTCCCCACTTTTAATGGTGAAAAACACTGCATCTCAGTAATTGACATTGTTTAATGCGGTTTTACGACGGTTCATATCTTAACCTAACCTAACATTCGCACTTGTATCTAAAAACGCTCTATTACACTGTTTTGTTCACAATTACGATATTTGGATAACCTCACAGTTTTTCACCAACTTATTGCAGTACAGAACGCTGTATCTCGCTAAATGACATTGTTCTTTAAGGTTTCACGATGCTTGCATGCGCTTTAACGAGAATATCACAATATAGCAGTTTCGCACTTGTAACGGTACAACACGCAGTATCTGGCTTGTTCATGCCGTTTTATGTGCTTTCACAACATTTTACCTATCGCAGTTTCGTACTCGCAATAAAACAACACTATCTCGTTAGATGACGTCGTTTTTGGTGGTTTCACGACGCTACCTAGCTTAAACTAACATAACTCAACCTAACATAACCTTCGCACTTCTATCGTTAGAAAACGTTTTACTCGCTACTTTACATTGCTTTCTACAACATTACGACGGTTTCAAGCGCTTTCACATTAGATATCGCAGTTCCCAACTTGTAAAGGTGAAAAACACTGCATCTCACTAAGTGACATTGTTTATTGCGGTTTTACGACGGTTCATACTTTAACCTAACGTAACCTAACCTAACCTAACCCAACCTAACCTAACATAACCTAACCCAACCTAACCTAACCAAACCTAACCTAACGTAACCTAACCTAACCTAACGACGTTTGCAAGTGCTTTCACATTAGATATCGCAGTTCCCAACTTGTAATGGTCAAAAACACTGCATCTCACTAAGTGACATTGTTTAATGCGGTTTTACGACGGTTCATATCTTAACCTAACCTAACATTCGTACTTGTATTGAAAAACGCTCTATTACACTGTTTCGTTCACAATTACGATATTTGCATAACCTCACAGTTTTTCACCAACTTATTGCAGTACAGAACGCTGTATCTTGCTAAATGACATTGTTCTTTAAGGTTTCACGATGCTTGCATGCGCTTTAACGAGAATATCACAATATAGCAGTTTCGCACTTGTAACGGTAGAACACGCAGTATTTGGCTTGTTCATGCTGTTTTGTGTGCATTCACAACATTTCACCTATCGCAGTTTAATACTCGCAATAAAACAACACTATCTCGTTAGATGACGTCGTTTTTGGTAGTTTCACGACGCTACCTAGTTTAAACTAACTTAACCTAACCTAACCTTCGCACTTCTATCGTTAGAAAACGTTTTACTCGCTACTTTACAATGTTTTCTACAAGATTACGACGGTTTCATGCGCTTTCACATTAGATATCGTAGTTCCCGACTTGTAGTGTTGAAAAACACTACATCTCACTAAGTGACATTGTGTAATGCGGTTTTATGACGGTTGATATGTCAACCTAACCTAACATTCGCACTTGTATCTAAAGACGCTCAATTACACTGTTTCGTTCACAATTACGATATTTGCTTGACCTCACAGTTTCTCACCAACTTATTACAGTACAGAACGCTGTATCTCGCTAAATGACATCGTTCTTTAAGGTTTCACGATACTTGCATGCGCTTTACCGAGAATGTCACAACATAGCAGTTTCGCACTTGTAACGGTACAACACGCAGTATTTGGCTTGTTCATGCCGTTTTGTGTGCTTTCACAACATTTTACCTATCGCAGTTTCGTACTCGCATTAAAATAACACTATCTCGTAAGATGACGTCGTTTTTGGTGGTTTCACGACGCTACCTAGCTTAAACTAACATAACTCAACCTAACATAACCTTCGCACTTCTATCGTTAGAAAACGTTTTACTCGCTACTTTACATTGCTTTCTACAACATTACGACGGTTTCAAGCGCTTTCACATTAGATATCGCAGTTCCCAACTTGTAAAGGTGAAAAACACTGCATCTCACTAAGTGACATTGTTTAATGCGGTTTTAGCGCGGTTCATATCTTAACCTAACCTAACCTAACCTAACCTAACCCAACCTAACCTAACATAACCTAACCTAACCTAACCTAACCAAACCTATTCTAACGTAACCTAACCTTACCTGACCTAACCTAACCTAACCTAACCCAACCTAACCTAACATAACCTAACCTAACCTAACCTAACCAAACCTAACCTAACGTAACCTAACCTAACCTAACCTAACCTAACGACGTTTGCAGGTGCTTTCACATTAGATATCGCAGTTCCCAACTTGTAATGTTGAAAAACACTACATCTCACTAAGTGACATTGTTTAATGCGGTTTTACGACGGTGTATATCTCAACCTAACCTAACATTCGCACTTGTATCTAAATACGCTCAATTACACTGTTTCGTTCACAATTACGATATTTGCTTGACCTCACAGTTTCTCACCAACTTATTACAGTACAGAACGCTGTATCTCGCTAAATGACATCGTTCTTTAAGGTTTCACGATACTTGCATGCGCTTTAACGAGAATATCACAATAAAGCAGTTTCGCACTTGTAACGGCACAAGACGCAGTATCTGGCTAGTTCATGCCATTTTGTGTGCTTTCCCAATATTTCAACTATCGCAGTTTCGTACTCGCAATAAAACAACACTATCTCGTTAGATGACATCGTTTTTGGTGGTTTCACGACGCTACCTAGCTCAAACTAACTGAACCTTCGCACTTATATCGTTAGAAAACGTTTTATTCGCTACTTTACAATGTTTTCTACAAGATTATGACGGTTTCATGCGCTTTCACATCAGATATCGCAGTTCCCGACTTGTAATGGTGGAAAACACAGCATCTCACTAAGTGACATTGTTTAATGCGGTTTTAGCGCGGTTCATATCTTAACCTAACCTAACCTTACCTAACCCAACCTAACCTAACCTAACCTAACCAAACCTTACCTAACATACCCTAACCTAACCTAACCTAACCAAACCTAACCTAACCTAACCTAACGTAACCTAACCTAACCTAACCTAACCAAACCTAACCTAACCTAACGACGTTTGCAAGCGCTTTCACATTAGATATCGCAGTTCCCGACTTGTAATGGTGAAAAACACTGCATCTCCCTAAGTGACATCGTTTAATGCGGTTTTACGACGGTTCATATCTTAACCTAACCTAACATTCGCACTTGTATTAAAAAACGCTATATTACACTGTTTCGTTCACAATTAGGATATTTGCATAACCTCACAGTTTTTCACCAACTTATTGCAGTACAGAACGCTGTATCTCGCTAAATGACATCGTTCTTTAAGGTTTCACGATGCTTGCATGCGCTTTAACGAGAATATCACAACATAGCAGTTTCGCACTTGTAACGGTACAACACGCAGTATTTGGCTTGTTCATGCCGTTTTGTGTGCTTTCACAACATTTCACCTATCGCAGTTTCGTACTCGCAATAAAACAACACTATCTCGTTAGATGACGTTGTTTTTGGTAGTTTCACGACGCTACCTAGCTTAAACTAACATAACTCAACCTAACATGACCTTCGCACTTCTATCGTTAGAAAACGTTTTACTCGCTACTCTACATTGCTTTCTACAACATTACGACGGTTTCAAGCGCTTTCAAATTAGATATAACAGTTCCCAACTTGTAAAGGTGAAAAATACTGCATCTCACTAAGTGACATTGTTTAATGCGGTTTTACGACGGTTCATACCTTAACCTAACCTAACCTAACCTAACCTTACCTAACCTAACCTAACCCAACCCAACCCAACCTAACCTAACCTAAGCTAACCTAACCTAACCTAACCAAACCTAACCTAACCTAACTTAACCTAACCTAACGTAACCTAACCTAACCTATTCTAACGTAACCTAACCTTACCTGACCTAACCTAACCTAACGTAACCTAACCTAACCTAACATAACCTAACGTAACCTAACCTAACCTAACCTAACGTAACCTAACCTAACCTAACCCAACCTAACCCAACCCAACCCAACCCAACAACACCCAACCCAACCTAACCTAACCTAACCTAACCTTACCTAACCTAACCAAATTATCCTTACCTAACCTAACGTAACCTAACCTAACCTAACCTAACGTAGCCTAACCTAACGTATCTAACCTAACGTAACCTAACCTAACCTAACCCAACCTAACCTAACCTAACCTAACCTAACCCAACTCAACCCAACCTAACCTAATCTAACCTAACCTAACCTAACCTAACCTAACCAAACCTAACCTAACCTAACCTAACCTAACCTAACGACGGTTGCAAGCGCTTTCACATTAAATATCGCAGTTCCCCACTTTTAATGGTGAAAAACACTGCATCTCAGTAATTGACATTGTTTAATGCGGTTTTACGACGGTTCATATCTTAAACTAACCTAACATTCGCACTTGTATCTAAAAACGCTCTATTACACTGTTTTGTTCACAATTACGATATTTGGATAACCTCACAGTTTTTCACCAACTTATTGCAGTACAGAACGCTGTATCTCGCTAAATGACATTGTTCTTTAAGGTTTCACGATGCTTGCATGCGCTTTAACGAGAATATCACAATATAGCAGTTTCGCACTTGTAACGGTAGAACACGCAGTATTTGGCTTGTTCATGCCGTTTTGTGTGCTTTCACAACATTTCACCTATCGCAGTTTAATACTCGCTATAAAACAACACTATCTCGTTAGATGACGTCGTTTTTGGTAGTTTCACGACGCTACCTAGCTTAAACTAACCTAACCTAACCTAACCTTCGCACTTCTATCGTTAGAAAACGTTTTACTCGCCACTTTACAATGTTTTCTACAAGATTACGACGGTTTCATGCGCTTTCACATTAGATATCGTAGTTCCCGACTTGTAATGTTGAAAAACACTACATCTCACTAAGTGACATTGTTTAATGCGGTTTTACGACGGTTGATATGTCAACCTAACCTAACATTCGCACTTGTATCTAAAGACGCTCAATTACACTGTTTCGTTCACAATTACAATATTTGCTTGACCTCACAGTTTCTCACCAACTTATTACAGTACAGAACGCTGTATCTCGCTAAATGACATCGTTCTTTAAGGTTTCACGATACTTGCATGCGCTTTACCGAGAATGTCACAACATAACACTTTCGCACTTGTAACGGTACAACACGCAGTATTTGGCTTGTTCATGCCGTTTTATGTGCTTTCACAACATTTTACCTATCGCAGTTTCGTACTCGCAATAAAACAACACTATCTCGTTAGATGACGTCGTTTTTGGTGGTTTCACGACGCTACCTAGCTTAAACTAACATAACTCAACCTAACATAACCTTCGCACTTCTATCGTTAGAAAACGTTTTACTCGCTACTTTACATTGCTTTCTACAACATTACGACGGTTTCAAGCGCTTTCACATTAGATATCGCAGTTCCCAACTTGTAAAGGTGAAAAACACTGCATCTCACTAAGTGACATTGTTTATTGCGGTTTTACGACGGTTCATACTTTAACCTAACGTAACCTAACCTAACCTAACCCAACCTAACCTAACATAACCTAACCTAACCTAACCTAACCAAACCTAACCTAACGTAACCTAACCTAACCTAACCTAACGACGTTTGCAAGTGCTTTCACATTAGATATCGCAGTTCCCAACTTGTAATGGTCAAAAACACTGCATCTCACTAAGTGACATTGTTTAATGCGGTTTTACGACGGTTCATATCTTAACCTAACCTAACATTCGTACTTGTATTGAAAAACGCTCTATTACACTGTTTCGTTCACAATTACGATATTTGCATAACCTCACAGTTTTTCACCAACTTATTGCAGTACAGAACGCTGTATCTTGCTAAATGACATTGTTCTTTAAGGTTTCACGATGCTTGCATGCGCTTTAACGAGAATATCACAATATAGCAGTTTCGCACTTGTAACGGTAGAACACGCAGTATTTGGCTTGTTCATGCTGTTTTGTGTGCATTCACAACATTTCACCTATCGCAGTTTCGTACTCGCAATAAAACAACACTATCTCGTTAGATGACGTTGTTTTTGGTAGTTTCACGACGCTACCTAGCTTAAACTAACATAACTCAACCTAACATGACCTTCGCACTTCTATCGTTAGAAAACGTTTTACTCGCTACTTTACATTGCTTTCTACAACATTACGACGGTTTCAAGCGCTTTCACATTAGATATCACAGTTCCCAACTTGTAATGTTGAAAAACACTACATCTCACTAAGTGACATTGTTTAATGCGGTTTTACGACGGTTGATATCTCAACCTAACCTAACATTCGCACTTGTATCTAAATACGCTCAATTACACTGTTTCGTTCACAATTACGATATTTGCTTGACCTCACAGTTTCTCACCAACTTATTACAGTACAGAACGCTGTATCTCGCTAAATGACATCGTTCTTTAAGGTTTCACGATACTTGCATGCGCTTTAACGAGAATATCACAATAAAGCAGTTTCGCACTTGTAACGGCACAAGACGCAGTATCTGGCTAGTTCATGCCATTTTGTGTGCTTTCCCAATATTTCAACTATCGCAGTTTCGTACTCGCAATAAAACAACACTATCTCGTTAGATGACATCGTTTTTGGTGGTTTCACGACGCTACCTAGCTCAAACTAACCGAACCTTCGCACTTCTATCGTTAGAAAACGTTTTATTCGCTACTTTACAATGTTTTCTACAAGATTACGACGGTTTCATGCGCTTTCACATCAGATATCGCAGTTCCCGACTTGTAATGGTGGAAAACACAGCATCTCACTAAGTGACATTGTTTAATGCGGTTTTAGCGCGGTTCATATCTTAACCTAACCTAACCTTACCTAACCCAACCTAACCTAACCTAACCTAACCAAACCTTACCTAACATACCCTAGCCTAACCTAACCTAACCTAACCTAACCTAACGTAACCTAACCTAACCTAACCTAACCAAACCTAACCTAACCTAACGACGTTTGCAAGCGCTTTCACATTAGATATCGCAGTTCCCGACTTGTAATGGTGAAAAACACTGCATCTCCCTAAGTGACATCGGTTAATGCGGTTTTACGACGGTTCATATCTTAACCTAACCTAACATTCGCACTTGTATTAAAAAACGCTCTATTACACTGTTTCGTTCACAATTAGGATATTTGCATAACCTCACAGTTTTTCACCAACTTATTGCAGTACAGAACGCTGTATCTCGCTAAATGACATCGTTCTTTAAGGTTTCACGATGCTTGCATGCGCTTTAACGAGAATATCACAACATAGCAGTTTCGCACTTGTAACGGTACAACACGCAGTATTTGGCTTGTTCATGCCGTTTTGTGTGCTTTCACAACATTTCACCTATCGCAGTTTCGTACTCGCAATAAAACAACACTATCTCGTTAGATGACGTTGTTTTTGGTAGTTTCACGACGCTACCTAGCTTAAACTAACATAACTCAACCTAACATGACCTTCGACCTTCTATCGTTAGAAAACGTTTTACTCGCTACTCTACATTGCTTTCTACAACATTACGACGGTTTCAAGCGCTTTCACATTAGATATAACAGTTCCAAACTTGTAAAGGTGAAAAATACTGCATCTCACTAAGTGACATTGTTTAATGCGGTTTTACGACGGTTCATACCTTAACCTAACCTAACCTAACCTAACCTAACCTTACCTAACCTAACCTAACCTAACCTAACCCAACCCAACTTAACCTAACCTAACCTAACCTAACCTAAACTAACCTAACCCAACCTAACCTAACCTAACCTAACCCAACCTAACCCAACCCAACCCAACCTAACCTAAGCTAACCTAACCTAACCTAACCAAACCTAACCTAACCTAACTTAACCTAACCTAACGTAACCTAACCTAACCTATTCTAACGTAACCTAACCTTACCTGACCTAACCTAACCTAACGTAACCTAACCTAACCTAACATAACCTAACGTAACCTAACCTTACCTAACCTAACGTAACCTAACCTAACCTAACCCAACCTAACCCAACCCAACCCAACCCAACAACACCCAACCCAACCTAACCTAACCTAACCTAACCTTACCTAACCTAACCAAATTATCCTTACCTAACCTAACGTAACCTAACCTAACCTAACCTAACGTAACCTAACCTAACGTAACCTAACCTAACGTAACCTAACCTAACCTAACCCAACCTAACCTAACCTAACCTAACCTAACCCAACTCAACCCAACCTAACCTAATCTAACCTAACCTAACCTAACCTAACCTAACCAAACCTAACCTAACCTAACCTAACCTAACGACGGTTGCAAGCGCTTTCACATTAAATATCGCAGTTCCCCACTTTTAATGGTGAAAAACACTGCATCTCAGTAATTGACATTGTTTAATGCGGTTTTACGACGGTTCATATCTTAACCTAACCTAACATTCGCACTTGTATCTAAAAACGCTCTATTACACTGTTTTGTTCACAATTACGATATTTGGATAACCTCACAGTTTTTCACCAACTTATTGCAGTACAGAACGCTGTATCTCGCTAAATGACATTGTTCTTTAAGGTTTCACGATGCTTGCATGCGCTTTAACGAGAATATCACAATATAGCAGTTTCGCACTTGTAACGGTAGAACACGCAGTATTTGGCTTGTTCATGCCGTTTTGTGTGCTTTCACAACATTTCACCTATCGCAGTTTAATACTCGCTATAAAACAACACTATCTCGTTAGATGACGTCGTTTTTGGTAGTTTCACGACGCTACCTAGCTTAAACTAACCTAACCTAACCTAACCTTCGCACTTCTATCGTTAGAAAACGTTTTACTCGCCACTTTACAATGTTTTCTACAAGATTACGACGGTTTCATGCGCTTTCACATTAGATATCGTAGTTCCCGACTTGTAATGTTGAAAAACACTACATCTCACTAAGTGACATTGTTTAATGCGGTTTTACGACGGTTGATATGTCAACCTAATCTAACATTCGCACTTGTATCTAAAGACG
Organism: Rhipicephalus microplus; assembly: GCF_043290135.1. Taxonomy (NCBI): domain Eukaryota; kingdom Metazoa; phylum Arthropoda; class Arachnida; order Ixodida; family Ixodidae; genus Rhipicephalus; species Rhipicephalus microplus. The sequence continues at coordinate 304,217 of NW_027464606.1, forward strand.
CTCAATTACACGGTTTCGTTCACATTTACGATATTTGCTTGACCTCACAGTTTCTCACCAACTTATTACAGTACAGAACGCTGTATCTCGCTAAATGACATCGTTCTTTAAGGTTTCACGATACTTGCATGCGCTTTACCGAGAATGTCACAACATAACACTTTCGCACTTGTAACGGTACAACACGCAGTATTTGGCTTGTTCATGCCGTTTTATGTGCTTTCACAACATTTTACCTATCGCAGTTTCGTACTCGCAATAAAACAACACTATCTCGTTAGATGACGTCGTTTTTGGTGGTTTCACGACGCTACCTAGCTTAAACTAACATAACTCAACCTAACATAACCTTCGCACTTCTATCGTTAGAAAACGTTTTACTCGCTACTTTACATTGCTTTCTACAACATTACGACGGTTTCAAGCGCTTTCACATTAGATATCGCAGTTCCCAACTTGTAAAGGTGAAAAACACTGCATCTCACTAAGTGACATTGTTTATTGCGGTTTTACGACGGTTCATACTTTAACCTAACGTAACCTAACCTAACCTAACCCAACCTAACCTAACATAACCTAACCTAACCTAACCTAACCAAACCTAACCTAACGTAACCTAACCTAACCTAACCTAACGACGTTTGCAAGTGCTTTCACATTAGATATCGCAGTTCCCAACTTGTAATGGTCAAAAACACTGCATCTCACTAAGTGACATTGTTTAATGCGGTTTTACGACGGTTCATATCTTAACCTAACCTAACATTCGTACTTGTATTGAAAAACGCTCTATTACACTGTTTCGTTCACAATTACGATATTTGCATAACCTCACAGTTTTTCACCAACTTATTGCAGTACAGAACGCTGTATCTTGCTAAATGACATTGTTCTTTAAGGTTTCACGATGCTTGCATGCGCTTTAACGAGAATATCACAATATAGCAGTTTCGCACTTGTAACGGTAGAACACGCAGTATTTGGCTTGTTCATGCTGTTTTGTGTGCATTCACAACATTTCACCTATCGCAGTTTAATACTCGCAATAAAACAACACTATCTCGTTAGATGACGTCGTTTTTGGTAGTTTCACGACGCTACCTAGCTTAAACTAACTTAACCTAACCTAACCTTCGCACTTCTATCGTTAGAAAACGTTTTACTCGCAACTTTACAATGTTTTCTACAAGATTACGACGGTTTCATGCGCTTTCACATTAGATATCGTAGTTCCCGACTTGTAATGTTGAAAAACACTACATCTCACTAAGTGACATTGTGTAATGCGGTTTTACGACGGTTGATATGTCAACCTAACCTAACATTCGCACTTGTATCTAAAGACGCTCAATTACACTGTTTCGTTCACAATTACGATATTTGCTTGACCTCACAGTTTCTCACCAACTTATTACAGTACAGAACGCTGTATCTCGCTAAATGACATCGTTCTTTAAGGTTTCACGATACTTGCATGCGCTTTACCGAGAATGTCACAACATAGCAGTTTCGCACTTGTAACGGTACAACACGCAGTATTTGGCTTGTTTATGCCGTTTTGTGTGCTTTCACAACATTTTACCTATCGCAGTTTCGTACTCGCATTAAAACAACACTATCTCGTTAGATGACGTCGTTTTTGGTGGTTTCACGACGCTACCAAGCTTAAACTAACATAACTCAACCTAACATAACCTTCGCACTTCTATCGTTAGAAAACGTTTTACTCGCTACTTTACATTGCTTTCTACAACATTACGACGGTTTCAAACGCTTTCACATTAGATATCGCAGTTCCCAACTTGTAAAGGTGAAAAACACTGCATCTCACTAAGTGACATTGTTTAATGCGGTTTTAGCGCAGTTCATATCTTAACCTAACCTAACCTAACCTAACCTAACCCAACCTAACCTAACATAACCTAACCTAACCTAACCTAACCAAACCTATTCTAACGTAACCTAACCTTACCTGACCTAACCTAACCTAACGTAACCTAACCTAACCTAACATAACCTAACGTAACCTAACCTAACCTAACGTAACCTAACCTAACCTAACCCAACCTAACCCAACCCAACCCAACCCAACAACACCCAACCCAACCTAACCTAACCTAACCTAACCTTACCTAACCTAACCAAATTATCCTTACCTAACCTAACCTAACGTAACCTAACCTAACCTAACCTAACGTAACCTAACCTAACGTAACCTAACCTAACCTAACCTAACCCAACCTAACCTAACCTAACCTAACCTAACCCAACTCAACCCAACCTAACCTAATCTAACCTAACCTAACCTAACCTAACCTAACCTAACGACGGTTGCAAGCGCTTTCACATTAAATATCGCAGTTCCCCACTTTTAATGGTGAAAAACACTACATCTCACTAAGTGACATTGTTTAATGCGGTTTTACGACGGTTGATATGTCAACCTAACCTAACATTCGCACTTGTATCTAAAGACGCTCAATTACACTGTTTCGTTCACAATTACGATATTTGCTTGACCTCACAGTTTCTCACCAACTAATTACAGTACAGAACGCTGTATCTCGCTAAATGACATCGTTCTTTAAGGTTTCACGATACTTGCATGCGCTTTAACGAGAATGTCACAACATAGCAGTTTCGCACTTGTAACGGTACAACACGCAGTATTTGGCTTGTTCCTGCCGTTTTGTGTGCTTTCACAACATTTTACCTATCGCAGTTTCGTACTCGCAATAAAACAACACTATCTCGTTAGATGACGTCGTTTTTGGTGGTTTCACGACGCTACCTAGCTTAAACTAACATAACTCAACCTAACATAACCTTCGCACTTCTATCGTTAGAAAACGTTTTACTCGCTACTTTACATTGCTTTCTACAACATTACGACGGTTTCAAGCGCTTTCACATTAGATATCGCAGTTCCCAACTTGTAAAGGTGAAAAACACTGCATCTCACTAAGTGACATTGTTTATTGCGGTTTTACGACGGTTCATACTTTAACCTAACGTAACCTAACCTAACCTAACCCAACCTAACCTAACATAACCTAACCTAACCAAACCTAACCTAACCTAACCTAACCTAACGTAACCTAACCTAACCTAACCTAACGACGTTTGCAAGTGCTTTCACATTAGATATCGCAGTTCCCAACTTGTAATGGTCAAAAACACTGCATCTCACTAAGTGACATTGTTTAATGCGGTTTTACGACGGTTCATATCTTAACCTAACCTAACATTCGTACTTGTATTGAAAAACGCTCTATTACACTGTT